>NW_027525365.1:0-195955 GCF_052094955.1 Ictidomys tridecemlineatus | reverse complement strand
GGACTGTTGCAGAGAGCAGAGTTTGGAGGCTGTGGTGCAGAAGGACACTTAGATAGAGCAGAAGTTGGAGATTGGGGTGCAGAATAACTGTTATAGAGAGCAGTACTTGGAGTCTGGGTTGCAGAAAGATCTTACAAAGAGGAGAGGTTGGAGACTGAGGTGCAGGTGGAGGGTTAGAGAGAGCAGTGTTTGGAGACTGAGGTGCAGAAGGATTGTTACAGAGAACAGAGGTTGGAGACTGATTTTAAGAAGGACTTTTACAGAGAGCAGACTTTGGAAAATTGGGTGCAGAAGGACTGTTACAGAGAGCAGAGGTTGGAGACTGCAGTATAGGACTTTTACCGAGAAACAATGTAGGAGACTGGGGTGCAGAAGGACTCTTACATAGAGCACAGGTTGGAGACTGAGGTGGAGAAAGATAGATACAAAGAACAGAGGTTGGAGACTGGGGTTCAGACAGACTGATATAGAAAGCAGAGTTTGGAGACTGGGGTGTAGAAGGACCGTTACAAAGAGCAGAGGTTGGAGACTGCGGTACAGAAGGACTGTTACAGAGAGCAGATTTTGGAGACTGGGGAGCAGAAAGAGTTTTGCAGAGGATCATGGTATGAGACTGGGGTTAAGAAAGAATGTTACAGAGAGCAGAGTTTGGAAACTGGAGGGCAGAAGGATCTTACAGAGAGAGAGGTTGGAGACTGTGGTGCAGAAAGACTGTTGCAGAGAGCAGATATTGGAGACAGGGGTCTAGAAAATCATTGCAGAGAGCAGCGTTTGGAGAATGGGGTGCAGAAGGCCTGTTGCAGAGAGCAGATGATGGAAACTGGGGTGCAGAGAGCAGATTTTAGATACTGGGGTGCAGAAGCACTGTAACACAGAGCAGAGTTTGGAGACTTAGGTGCAGAAGGACTGTTACAGAGAGCAGAGTTAGGAGACTGGGGTGCAGAAAGACTGTTACAGAGAGAAGAGGTTGGAGATTGGATTTCAGATGGATCTTACAGAGAGCAGAGTTTGGAGACTGGGGTGCAAAAAGACTGTTGCAGAGAGCAGATGTTGGAGACTGGGGTGGAGAATAATCACTGCAGAGAGAAGAGGTTGGAGACTGGGTTGGAGAAGGCCTGTTACAGAGAGCAGAGTTTAAAGACTGGGTTTCAGAAGGATCTTACAGAGAGAAGAGTTGGGAGACTGAGTTGCAGAAGGACTGTTAGAGAGAGCAGATGTAGGAGACTGGGGTGCAGAATGGTGGTTACAGAGAACAGAGTTTTAAGACTGAGGTGCAGAAAAACTGTTGCAGAGAGCAGATGTTAGAGACTGGGGTGCAGAATGAGTGTTGCATAGAGCAGATATTTGTAACTGGGTTGCAGAAGGACTGTTATAGAGAGCAAAGTTTGGAGACTGGGGTGCAGAAGGTGTGTTGCAAAGAGCAGATGTTGGAGAATGAGGTGCAGAAGTTTTGTTACAGAGAGTAGAGTTTGGAAACTCAGGTGCAGAAGGACTATTACAGAGTGCAGAGTTTTGATACAGGGGTGCCAAAGGATCTTACAGAGAGCAGAATTTGGACACTGTTGTGCAGAGACCAGAGGTTGGAGACTAGGGTGCAGTAGGATCATTGCAGAGAGCAAAGTTTGGAGACTGGGGTTCTGAAGGATTGTTGCAGAGAGCATAGGTTGGAGACTGTGGTGCAGAAGGCCTGCAGAGTTTGGAGACTGGCGTGCAGAAAGCCTGTAAGAGAGAGGAGAGTTTGGAGACTGGGTTGCAGAAAGACTGTTATAGAGAGCAGAGTTTGGATACTGGATTGCTGAAGGATATTACAGAGAGCAGAGTTTGGATACTGACGTTAAGGTTGACTGTTACAGAGAGCAGTGGTTGTAGACTGGGGTGCAGAAGGATCCTGCAGAGAACAGAGGTGTCAGACTGAAGTGCAGAAGTACTGTTACAGAGAGCAGAGGTTGGAGACTGAGGTGTAGAAGGACTGTTAAAGAGAGCAGAGTTTGGAGACTGAGGTGCAGAAGGACTGTTACAGAAAGCAGAGGTTGAAAATTAGGGTGCAGAAAGACCATTACAGAGACCAGAGTTTGGAGACTGTGTTATAGAAAAATTCTTACAGAAAGCAGAGGTTGGAGACTCTGGTGCAGATGGAATGTTACAAAGAGCACAGGTTGGTGACTGAGGTGCAGAAGGATAGATACAGAGAGCAGAGTTTGAGACTGGGGTTCAGAATGGCTGATATAGAAAGCAGATTTTGGAGACTGGGGTTCAGAAGGACCGTTCCAGAGAGCAAAGTTTTGAGACTGCGGTACAGAAGGACTGTTACAGAGAGCAGAGGTTCGATACTGGGGTTCAGATGGACTGTTACAGAGGACTGAGGTTGGAGACTGCGGTGCCCACCCTCGCAGAAAGCAGAGGTTGGAGACTGTGATAGAGAAGAAATGTTTGAGAGAGCTGATTTTGTAAACTGGAGTGCAGAAAGATCTTACAGAGAGCAGAGGTTGGAGACTGTGGTGCAGAAGGACTGTTGCTGAGAGTAGAGGTTGGAGACTAGGGTCCGGAAGTATCGTTGCTGAGAGCAGAGTTTGGAGACTGGGGTGCAGAAGGACTGTTGCAGAGAGCAGATATTGGATACTTGGTTCAGAAGGACTGTTGCAGAGAGCAGAGGATAAAGACTAGAGTGCAGAAAGACTGTTGCAGAGACAGAGGTTTGAGACTGGGGTGCAGAAGGACTGCTATAGGAAGTAGAGTTTGAAAATTGGGATGCAGAAGGACCATTACAGAGAACAGAGTTTGGAGACTGCGGTATAAGACTGTTACCGAGAGAAGAGGTTGGAGACTCTTACATAGAGCACAGGTTGGAGACTGAGGTGCAGACGAATAGATACAGAGAACAGAGGTTAGAGACTGGGGTTCCGAAAGACTGATACAGAAAGCAGAGGTTGGAGACTGGGGTGTAGAAGGACCATTACAAAGAGCAGAGGTTGGAGACTGCGGTACAGAAGGATTGTTACAGAGAGCAGATCTCAGAGACTGGGGAGCAGAAGACTGTTGCAGAAGACAGAGGTTTGAGACTCCGGTGGAGAAAGAATGTTATAGAGAGCAGAGTTTGGAAACAAGAGACCAGAAGGATCTTACAAAAAGAAGAGGTTGGAGACTGTGTTGCAGAAGGACTGTTGCATACAGCAGACGTTGGAGACTGGGGTCCAGAAGGATAGTTGCAGAGAGCACAGTTTTGAGACTGGGGTGCAGAAGGACTGTTCCAGAGAGCAGATGTTAGAGACCGGGGTGCAGAAGGACTTACACAGAGCAGAGGTTGGAGACTGTGGTGCAGAAGTACTGTTACAGAGAGCAGTGTTTGGAGACTGGGGTGCAGAGGACTGTTACAGAGAGCAGTGTTTGGAGCCGGGGGTTCAGAAGGATCTTACAGAGAGAAGAGTTTTGAGATTGGGGTCCAAAAGGACTGTTGCGGAGAGCAGATTCTGGAGTCTGGGGTGCAGAAGAGGTTGGAGACTGGGGTGCAGAAGGCCTATCACAGAGAGCAGAGTTTGGAGACTGCGTGGCAGAAGTCATGTTACAGAGAGCAGAATTTGGAGACTGTTGGGCAGAAGGACTGTTACAGAGTGCAGAGTTTAAAGACTGGATTTTAGAAGGATCTTACAAAGAGCAGAGATGGGAGAATGGGGTGCAGAAGGACTGTTAGAGAGAGTAGAAGTAGGAGACTGTGGTGCAGAAGGGTCCTTGCTGTGAGCAGACTTTTCAGAGTGAGGTGCAAAAGGACTGTTGCAGAGAGCAGATATTGGAGACTGGGGTGAGGAAGGACTGTTGCAGAAAGCAGAGTTTGGAGACTTTGGTGAAGAAGGATCCTTTCAGAGAGCAGATGTTGGAGACCAGTTGGCAGAAGCACTGTTACAGAGAGCAGTGTTTGAAACTGGGTTACAGAAGGATCTTACAGAGGGCAGAGGTTGCAGACAGGGGTGTATAAGGATTGTTACAGAGAGCAGAGCTTGGAGACTGTGGTCAAGAAGTACTCTTGCAGAGAGCAGACTTTGGAGACTGGGGATCAGAAAGATCGTTGCAGAAAGCAGAGTTGGAGACTGGGGTGTAGAAGGACTGTAGCAGAGAGCAGATGTTGGAGACTGGGATGCAGACGGACTTTTGCAGAGAGCAGAGGTTGGAGAATGGGGTTTAGAAAGACTGTTGCAGAGACCAGAGGTTGAAGAATGAGGTACAGAAAAACTGTTACAGAGAGCATAGGTTGGAGACTGGTGTTCAGAAGGACTGTTACAGAGAGCAGAGGTTGTAGACTGGGGTTCAGCTGGATCTTACAGAGAGCAGATTTTGGAGACTGTGGTGCAAGAGGACTGTTGCAGTGAGCAAAGGTTGGAGACTGCTGTGAAGAAGAATCCTTTCAGAGAGAAGTGTTTGGAGAATAGGGTGCAGAAGGCCTGTTACAGAGAGCAGTGGTTAGAGACTAGGTTGCAGAAGTCCTCTTGCTGAGAGCAGAGGTTGGAGACTGTTGTGCAGAAGGACAATTACCGAGTGCAGAGTTTAAAGACTGGGTTGCAGAAAGATCTTACAGAGAGCAGAGTTCGGAGACTGAGGTGCATAAGGTTCGTTGCATACAGCAGAGTTTTCCCACTGAAGTGCAGAATGACTGTTGCAGGGAGCAGATATTGAAGACTGGGGTGCAGAAGGACTGTTGCAGAGAGCAGACATTAGAGACTGTGGTTAAGAAGTATCGTTTCAGAGAGAAGAGGTTGGAGACTGGTGTGCAGAAGGATTGTTACAGAGAGTAGAGTTTGGAGACTGGGTTTTAGAAGGATGCTACAGAGAGCAGAGGTTGGCGACTGAAGTGCAGAAGGACTGTTACAGAGAGTAGAGGTTGGAGACTGAGGTGAAGAAGGACCGTTGCATAGAACAGAGTTTGGAGACTTAGGTGCAGAAGGATATATACAGAGAACAGCGGTTTGAGACTGCGGTTCAGACAGACTGATACAGAAAGCAGAGGTTGGAGACTGGGGTTTAGAAGGTCCGTTACAAAGAGCACAGGTTTGAGACTGCGATACAGAAGAACCAGATGTCGAAGAATGGGGAGCAGAAGGACTGTTGCAGAGGACAGAGGTTGGAGACTGGGGTTGAGAAGGAATGTTACAGAGTGCAGAGTATGGAATTTGGAGTGCACAAGAATCTTACAAAGAGCAGAGATTGGAGACTGTGGTACAGAAAGACTGTTGAAGAGAGCAGATGTTGGAGACGGGTCCAGGAGAAGCGTTGCAGATAGCAGAGATTGGAGACTGGGGTGCAGAAGGACTGTAGCAGAGAGCAGATGTTTTAGACTGGGATGCAGAAGAACTATTAAAGAGAGAAGATGTTTGAGACTGGGGTGCAGAAGGCCTGTTACAGAGAGCAGAGTTTGGAGACTGGGTTGCAGAAGGATGTTAAAGAGAACAGAGTTGGGATACTGAGGTGCAGAAGGACTGTTACAGAGAGTAGAGGTAGGAGACTGGGATGCAGAATGGTCGTTGCAGAGAGCAGAGTTTTCAGACTGAGGTGCTGAAGAACTGTTGCAGAGAGCAGATGTGGGAGACTGGGGTGCAGAAGAATTGTTACAGAGAGCAGAGGTTGGAGACTGGAGTGCTTAAGGATCTTACAGAGAGCAGAGGTTCAAGACTAGGGTGCAGAAGAACTGTTGCCAAGAGCAGAGTCTGGAGACTGGGTAGCACAAGGGTCTTACAAAGACCAGAGTTAGGAGACTTAGGTGCAGAAGGATCATTGCAGAGAGCACAGATTTCAGACTGAGTTGCAAAAGGACTCTTGCAGAGAGCAGATATTGAAGACTGAGATTCAGAAGGACTGTTGCAGAGAGCAGAGGTTAAAGACTGGGGTGAAGGAGGCTCGTTGCAGTGAGCAGAGTTTTCAGACTGAGGTGCAGGAGGACTGTTGCAGAGAGCATATTTTGGAGACTGGGTATAGAAGGATTGTTGCAGAGTGCAGAGTTTGGAGACTTTGGTGAGGAAGGATCTTTGATGAGAGCAGAGTTTGGAGACCAGGTTTGCAGAAGCACTGTTACAGAGAGCAGAGTTTGGAGACTCGGTTTCAGAAGGATATTACAGAGAGCAGAGGTTGCAGACAGGGGTTAAGAAGGATTGTTACAGAGAGCAGAGTTTGAAGACTTTGGTGCAGAAGGACTGTTATAGAGAGTATAGGTTGGAGTCTGAGGTGTAGAAGGACTGTTACAGAGAGCAGAGTTTGGAGACTCATGTGCAGAAGGACTGTTACAGGAAGCAGAGTTTGGAAATTGGGGTGCAGAAGGACCATCAAGGAGAGCAATATTTGGAGACTGTGGAATATGACTGTTTCAGATAGCAGAGGTTAGAGACTGGTGTGAAGAAGGATCAGTGCAGAGAGTACAGTTTGGAGACTGGTGTGCAAAAGGACTCTTACAGAGAACAGAGTTTGGAGACTTGGTTGGAGAAGGTTACTACAGAGAGAAGAGCTTGGAGAATGAGGTGCAGAAGAACTGTTACAGAGAGTAGAGATTTGAGCCTGAGGTGCAGAAGGAACGTTGCAGAGTACAGAGTTTTGAGACTGAGGTGAAGAAGGATTGTTACAGAGAGCAGAGGTTTGAGACTGGGTTGCAGAAGAAGTGTTGCAGAGAGCAGAGTTTGGAGACTGGTGTGAAGAAGGACTGTTGCAGAGAGTAGACGTTGGAGACTGTGGTGCAGAGGAACTGTTACAGAGAACATTGTTTGGAGACTAAGGTGCAGAAGGACTGTTAAAGGGAGGAGACGTTGGAGACTGAGGTGCAGAAGGATTGGTATAGAGAGGAGAGGTTGCAGACAGAGGTGTAGAAGGACTGTTACTGAGAGCAAAGGTTGTAAACTGGGGTGCAGAAGGATTGTTGCAGAGAGCAGAGGTTGCAAACTGAGGTTCAGAAGGTTCGTTGCAGAGAGCAGAGGTTGAAGACTGAGGTGCAGAAGGATCGTTACAGAGCAGAGGTTGGAGACTGAGGTCAGAAAGTCAGTTACAGAGAGCACAGTTTGGAGAGTAGTGTGGAGAGGAAATGTTGCAGTGAGCAGAGATTGGAGACTGTGGTACAGAAGTTCTGTTACAAAGAGAAGAGGCTTGAGACTGGGGTTCAGAAGGAATGTCACAGAGAGCAGAGTTTGGAACCTGGGGTGCAGAAAGACCTAACAGAAAGCAGAGGCTGGAGACTGGGGTAAGAATGACTGTTGCAGAGAACAGATGTTGGAGACTGTGGTGCAGAAAGATAATTGCAGAGCGCAGAGGTTGGAGACTGGGGTATTGAAGGACTGTTGAAGAGTGAAGAGGTTTGAGACTGGGGTGCAGAAAGACTGTTGCAGAAAGCAGACGTTGGAGACTGAGGTGCAGAAGAACTTTTACAGAGAGCACTTGTTGAAGACTGGGGTGCAGAAGGATTGTTGCAGAGAGCAGAGGATTCAGAATGAGGAGCAGAAGGACTTTTACAGAGAGCATAGTTTGAAGTCTGAGGTGTAGAACGACTGTTACAGAAACCATAGTTTGGCAATTGGTGAGCCGAAGGACCATTAAAAGAGAAGAGGTTGTAGACTGCGATACAAAAGGACTGTTACAGATAGCAGAGTTTGGAGAATGGGTGGAAGACGGGTCCTTGCAGAGAGCAGATGTTTGAGACTGGGTTGCAGAAGTTCTGTTACAGAGAGAAGACGTTGGAGATTGTGGTGCAGAAGAACTGCACATAGAGAAAAGGTTGGAGACTGGGGTGCAGAAGGATTGTTACAGAGAGCAGAGTTTGGAGACTCGGGTGCAGAAGGACTGTTACAGAGAGCAGAGGTTCGAGACTGGGGTGCAGAAGAACTGTTACAGAGAGCAGAGTTTGGAGACTGGTGTGCAGAAGGGCTGTTACATAGAGCAGATGTTTGTGACTGAGGTACATAAGAACTGTTATAGAGAGCAGAAGTTGGAGACTGGGGTGCAGTAGGACTGTTGCAGAGAGCAGAGGTTGGAGACTGGGTTGTAGAAGGACTGTTACAAATAGCACAGTTTCGAGACAGGGTTGCAGAATGATCTTACAGAGAACCTTTTGGAGACAGAGGTACAGAAGGAGTGTTACAAGAGCAGAGGTTACAGACTGGGGTGCAGAAGGATTGTTGTAGAGAGCAGCGTTTTCAGACTGAGGTGCAGAAGGACAGTTACAGAGATCACAGTTTGGAGACCTGGGTGTAGAAGAAATGTTGCAGAGAGCAAATGTTGGATCCTGAGGTGCAGAAGGACTGTTACAAAGAGCAGAGTATGTAGACTGAGTTGCAGAAGAATCGTTGCAGAGAGCATAGGTGGATACTGAGCTGCAGAAGAATCGTTTTAGAGAGCAGAGGTGGGAGACTGGTGTTCACAAGGACTGTTACAGAGAGCACAGGTTGGAGACTGGGGTGCAGAAGGAATGTTGCAGAAAGCAGAGTTTGGAGACTGGGGTGCAGAAAAACTGTTGCAGAGAGCAAAATTTGGAGACTGAGATGCAGAAGGACTGTTGTTACACAGAGAAGACATTGCAGACTGGGGTGAAGAATTATGATACAGAAAGCTGAGGAGGGAGACTGGGGTGCAGAAGGACCATTAAAGAGAGTAGAGTTCGGAGACTAGCGTGCACAAGGACTGTTTCAGAGAACAGAGTTTGGAGACTGGGGTGCAGAAGGCCTTCTACAGAGAGCAGAGGTTGGAGACTGGGTTGCAGAAGGACAGTTATAGAGAGCAGAATTTTGAGGCTGGGTTGCAGAAGGACTGGTATAAAGAGCAGAGTTTTGAGGCTGGGTTGCAGAAGAATTTTAGAGAGCAGGGGTTTGAGACTGAGGTGCAGGATGACTGTTAAAGAGAGCAGTCGTTGAAGACTGGGGTGCAGAAGGACTGATACAGAAAGCAGAGGTTGGAGACTGAAGTGCAGAAGGACCATTACAGAGAGCAGAATGTGGAGACTACAGTACAGGAGGACTTTTACAGAAAGCAGAGGTTGGAGAATGCGGTATACAAAGACTGTAACAGAGAGCAAAGGTTGGAGAATATGCTGCAGAACGACTGTTACAGAGAGTATAGGTTGGAGACTTGGGTGCAGAGGACTGTTAAACAGAGCAGAGGTTGAAGACTGTGGTGTAGAAGGACTGTTGCAGAGAGCAGAGGTTGGAGACTTGGGTGCAGAAGGATTGTTACAGAGAGCAGAGTTTGGAGACTGGGGTGCAGAAGGACTGTTGCAGATAGCAGAGGTTGAAAACTGGGGTGAAGAAGGACTGTTGCAGCGAGCAGGTGTTGGATACTTGGGTGCAGAAGGCCTTTAGCAGCAAATATAAGTTGGAGACTGAGGTGCAGAAGGACTGTTTCAGATAGCAGAGGTTGGAGACTGGGGTGCAAAAGGACTGATATAGAAAGCAGAGGTTTGAGACTGAGGTGCAGAAGGACCATTACAGAGAGCAGAATTTGGAGACTGCAATACAGTAGGACTGTTACAGAGAGCAGAGGTTGGAGACTGGAGTGGAGAAGAACTGTTTCAGAGTGCAGATGTTGGAGACTGCAGTGCAGAAGAACTGTTGCAGAGAGCAGATGTAGGAGACTGAGATGCAGAAAGACTGTTACAGAGAGCAGAGTTTGGAGACTGGGCTGCAGAAGGACTGATACAGAGAGCAGAGTTTGGAGACTTGGGTGCAGAAGGAGTGTAACAGAGAGCAGAGTTTGGAGACTGCATACAGAAGGGCTGTTACAGAGAGCAGAGTTTGGAGACTGGGTTGCAGAAGAATATTACTTAGAGCAGAGTTTGGAGACTGCAGTGCAGAAGGATTGTTACAGAGAGCAGAGGGGGGCGACTGGGGTGCAGGAGGATTATTGCAGAGAGCAGACGATGGAAACTTTTGTGCAGAAAGATCCTTTCAGAGACCAGAGTTCAGAGACTTGGGTGCAGAAGGACGGTTGCAGAAAGCAGATGTTGGAGACTTGGATGCAGAAGGACAACCATAGCAGAGAGGAGCGATTGGAGACTGGGTTGCAGAAAGACTGTTCCACAGAGCAGAGGTTGAAGACTGGAGTGTAGAAGGACTGTTACAGAGAGCAGAGGTTGGAGACTGGGGTGCAGAAGTACTGATACAGAAAGCAGAGGTTGGAGACTTGGGTCTAGAATGAACCTTATAAAGAGTATATGTTGGAGACTGCAGTACAGAAGGACTGTTACAGAGAGAAGAGGGTGGAGACCAGGGTACAGAAGGACTGTTGCAGAGAGCAGAGGTTGGAGAATGGGATGCAGAAGGACTGTTTCAGAGAGTAGATGTTGAAGACTGGGGTGAATAAGAACTGTTGCAGAGAGCAGAAGTTGGATACTGGGGTGTAGAAAGATTGTTGCAGGGAGCAGAGGTTGGAGCCTGGGGTGAAGAAGGACTGTTACAGAGATCAGAGTTTGGATATTGGAGTGCAGAAGGATCTTACAGAGAGCAGAGCCTGGAAAGTGGGGTGCAGACGAACTGGTGCACAGAGCAGAGGTTGGAGACTGGGGTGCAGAAGGACTGTTACAGAGAGCAGAGTTTGGAGACTGGGTGGCAGAAGGATCTTACATAGAGCAGAGTTTGGAGACTGAGGTGCAGAAGAAATGTTACCGAGAGCAATTTTTGGAGACTGGGGTGCAGAAGGATTTTTGCAGGGAGCAGAGGTTGAAGACTGACATGCTGAAGTACTCCAGCAGACAAAAGAGGTTGGAGAATAGGTTGCAGAAGGACCGTTTCAGAGAGCAGATGTTGGAGACTGAGGTGCAGAAGGATTGTTACACAGAGCAAAGGTTGGAGACTCGGGTGAAGAAATACTGTTTCAAAGAGCAGAGTTTAGAGACAGGGTTGAAGAAGGATCTTACAGAGAGCAGAGTTTGGAGACTGAGGTGGAACAGGACTGTTACAGAGAGCAGAGTTTGGAGACTGGGGTGCAGAAGGATCGTTTTAGAGAACCGAGTTTTCAGACTGAGGTGCAGAGGGACTGTCGGAAATTACAGAGGTTGGAGACTGGGGTGCAGAAGGACTGTTGCAGAGAGCAGAATTTGGAGACTGAGGTGCAGAAGGACTGTTACAGAGAGCAGAGGTTGGAGACTGGGATTCAGAAGGACTGATACAGAAAGCAGAGATTGGAGACTAGGGTGCAGAAGGATTGTTTCAAAGAGTACAGTTCGGAGACTGCAATACAGGAGGACTTTTTAGAGACCAGAGTTTGGAGAATGGTTTATAGACGAATTGTTTCAGTGCAGATGTTGGAGACTGGGGTTCAGAAGAACTGTTGCAGAGAGTAGCGTTTGGAGACTGGGTTGTAGAAGAACTGTCGCAGAGAGAAGAGGTTGAAGACTGAGGTGCAGAAAGAATTCTACTGAGAGCAAAGGTTTTAGACTGGGGTGCAGAATTACTGATACAGAACACAGAGGTTGAGACTGGGGTGCAGAAGGATCGTTACAGACAGCAGAGGTTGGAGACTGTGTTACAGAAGGACTGTTGCAGAGTCTAGAGGTTAGAGAATGGGGTGCAGAAGGACTGTTACAGAGAGCAGAGGTTAGAGAATGGGGTGCACAAGTAAGGTTGCAGAGTTCAGAGCTTGGAGACAGAGGTGCAGAAGGACTGTTACAGAGAGCATAGGTTGGAAACCGTGGTTCAGAAGGACTTACACGAAAAACAGAGGTTTAAGACTGGGGTGCAGAAGAACCGTTACAGAGAGCAGATGTCGGAGACTGGGGTGCATTAGGATCGTTGCAGAGAGCAGAGGTCGGAGAAAGGGGTGCAGAAGGACGGTTGCAGAGAGCAGAGGGTGGAGACGGCAGTGCAGAAAAATAGTTACAGAGAGTAGAGGTTTGAGACTAAGGGGCAAAAGGATCATTGAAGAGAACAGAAGTTGGATACTGAGTTGCAGAAGAATCATTGAAGACAGCAGAGGTGGAGACTGGGCTGCAGAAGGATCGTTACAGAGAGAAGAGGTGGGAGACTGGGGTGCAGAAGGACTGTTGCAGAGAGCAGAGGTTAGAGACTGAGATGCAGAAAGACTGTTACACAGAGCAGACTTTGGAGACTCGGGTGAAGAATTATGATACAGAAAGCAGAGGTGTGAGACTGGGGTGCAGAAGGACCTTTACAGAGAGCAGAGGTTGCAGACTGGCATGCAGAAGGACTGTTTAAGAGAGCAGAGTTTGGAGACTGGGGGGCATAAGGCCTGCAACAGAGAGCAGAGGTTGGAGACTGGGTGTCACAAGGACTGTTATAGAGAGCAGAGTTTTGAGGCTGAGTTGCAGAAGGATCTTACAGAGAGCAGTGGTTGGTGACTGTGGGGCAGGATGAATATTACAGAGAGCAGTGATTGGAGATTGGGGTTCAGAAGGATCGTGCAGAGAGCAGAGGTTTCAGACTAAGGTGCAGAAGGACTGTAACATAGAGCAGAGGTTGGAGACTGAGGTGCATCAGGACTGTTACAGAGAGCAGAGTTTGGTGACTGAGGTGCAGAAGGACTGTTACAGAAAGCAGAGGTTGGAAATTGTGGTAGAGGGACTGTTACAGAGAGCAGAGGTTGGAGACTGAGGTATAGAAAGACTGTAACAAAGAGCAGAGGTTGGAGAATATGGTGCAGAAAGACTGTTACAGAGAGCAGAGGTTAGAGACTGGGGTGCAGAAGGATTGTTACAGAGAGCAGAGGTTGGAGACTGGGGTTAAGAAGGACTGTTAAACAGAGAAGAGGTTGAAGACTGGGGTGTAGAAGGAGTGTTGCAGAGAGCAGAATTTGGAGTCTGACGTGCAGAAGGACTGTTGAGAAGAGGAGACGTTGGAGACTGGGGTGCAGAAGGATCGTTGCAGAGAGCAGAGGTTGGGGACTGAGGTGCAAAAAGACTGTTACAAAGAGCAGAGGTTGGAGACTGGGATTCAGAAGGACTGTTACTGAGAGCAGAGTGTGGACAAGGGCCCTAGAATGACTGTTACAGATCACAGAGTTTGGAGACTGGGTTGAAGAAGGATCTAACAGAGAGCAGATGTTGGGGACCCAGGTGCAGAAGGACTGTTACAGAGAGTAGAGGTTGGACTGAGGTACAAAAGGATCGTAGCAGAGAACAGCGTTTTAAGACTGAGGTGCAGAAGGACTGTTGCACAGACCACAGATTTTAGACTGGGGTGCAGAAGGACTGTTGCACAGAGCAGAGGTTGGAGACTAGGGTGTAGAAGGCTTCTAATAGAGAACAGACTTTGGAGACTGGGGTGCAAAAGGCCTGTTATAAAGAGGAGAGTTGGAAGAAGGTGTGCAGAAGGACTGTTAGAGAGGCCAGAGTTGGGTGACTGGGTTGCAGAAGGATCTTACAGAGAGCAGATGTTGGAGACTGAGGTGTAGAATGATCGTTGCAGAGAGAAGAGTTTGGAGACTGGGGTTCACAAGGCCTGTTACAGAGAGCAGAGTTTGGAGACTGGGGTGCAGAAGGCCTGTTATAGAGCAGAGGTAGAACACTGGCGTGCAGAAGGACTGTTATTGAGAGCAGAGTTAGGAGACTGGTTGGCAAAAGGATCTTACAGAGAGCAGAGTTTGGAGACTGAGGTGAAGGAGGACTGTTACAGAGAGCAGTGGTTGGAGACTGGGGTTCAGAAGGATCCTGCAGAGAGAAGAGGTTTTAGACTGAGGTGTAGATCGAGTGTTACAGAGAGAAGAGGTTGGAGACTGAGGTGCAGAATGACTGTTAAAGGGACCAAATTTTGGAGACTGTGTTGCAGAAAAATCTTATATAGTGCAGAGTTTGGAGACTGAGGTGCAGAAGGACTGTTACAGAGAGCAGTTGTTGGAGACTGGGGTGCACAAGCATCATTGCAGAGAGTTGCTGTTGGAGACTGGGGTGAAGAATTTATCTTACAGAGAGCAATGGTTGGAGACTGGGGTGCAGAAGGCCTGTTACAGAGAGCAGAAATTGGAGACTGGGGTGCAGAATGTGTTTCAATGAGCAGAGTATGTGGACTAAGTTTAAAAGGGTCTTACAGAAAGCAGAGGTTGGAGACTGTTGTACAGAAGGACTGTTAGAGAGAGTAGAGTTTGAAGACTGGGGTGCAGAAGGATCTTACAGAGAGCAGAGCTTGGAGACTGAGGTGCAGAAGAACTGTTGCAGAGAAAAGATGTTGGAGACTGGGTGCACAAGGACTGTTGCAGCGAGCAGAGGTTAGAGAAAGGATGCAGAAGGATTGTTGCAGAGAGCAGAGGTTGAAGACTGGAGTGCAGAAGGACAGATACAGAGAGCAGATGTTGGAAACTGGGGTGAAGAAAGCCTGTTACAGAGAGCAGAGTTTGGAGACTGGGGTGCACGAGACTGTTACAGAGAGCAGAGTTTGGAGACTGGGGTTCAGAAGGTCTTACAGAGAGCAGAGCTTGGAGACTGAGGTGCAGAAGGATTGATAAAGAGAGAATAGTTTGGAGACTGGGGTGCAGTAGGACTATGGCAGAGAACAGAGGTTTTAGACTGGCGTGTAGAAGGACTGTAATAGAGAGCAGAGGTTGGAGACTAAGGTGCAGAAGGACAGTTACACAGAACAGTGTTAGGAAACTCGGTTGCAGAAGGACCCTTACAGAGAGCAGTGGTTGGAGACTGCAGTACAGAAGGACTGTTATAGAGAACAGAGGTTGGAGACAGGGGTGCATAAAGAACTTTGAAAAGAGCAGAGGTTGGAGACTGGAGTGCAGAAGGATCTTACAGTGAGAAGAGGTTGGAGTCTGGGATGAAGAAGGACTGTGGCAGAGAGCAGACTTTGGAGACTGGGGTGCAGAAGGATTATTGCAGAGAGCAGAGGTTGGAGTCTGGGGTGCAGAAGGACTGTTGCAGAGAGCAGAGGTTGGAGACTGGGTTGTAAAAGTTTCTTTTAGAGAGCAGAGTTTGGAGACTGTGGTGCAGAAGGACTTTTACAGAGAGCAGAGGTTGGAGACTGGGGTGCACAAGCATCATTGCAGAGAGTAGATTTTGGAGACTTGGGTGAAGAATTCCTCTTACAGAGAGCAGTGTTTGGAGACTGGGTGCAGAAGGCCTGTTACAGAGAGCAGAGATTGGAGACTGGTGTGCAGAATGTGTTTCAGTGAGCAGAGTTTATGGACTAAGTTTAAAAGGGTCTTACAGAAAGCAGAGGTTGGAGACTGATGTACAGAAGGACTGTTAGAGAGAGTAGAGTTTGAAGACTAAGGTGCAGAAGGATTGTTGCAGAGAGCAGAATTTTCAGACTGAGGTACAGAAGAACTTTTGCAGAGAGCAGATGTTGGAGACTGGGGTACACAAGGGCTGTGGTAGCGAGCAGAGTTTTGAGACTGGGGTGCCAAAGGATCTTTGCAGAGAGCAGAGGATGGAGACTGTGGTGCAGAAAGATCATTTCGGAGAGCAGAGCTTCGAGACTGTTGTGCAGAAGGATCATTAAAGAGAGCAGAGTTTAGAACCTGGGGTGCAGAAGGATTGATACAGCGAGCAGAGGATGGAGACTGGGGTGCAGAAGGATTATTGCAGAGAGCAGAGGTTTTAGACTGGTGTGTAGAAGGACTGTTGCAGAGAGTAGAGGAAGAAGATTGGGGTGCAGAAGTACTGTAGCAGAGAGCAGAGGTTAAAGACTAAGGTGCAGAAGGACAGTTACACCAAACAAAGTTTGGAAACTCGGGTGCAGGAGGACCCTTACAGAGAGCAGTGGTTGGAGACTGCAGTACAGAAGGACTGTTACAGAGAACAGAGGTTGGAGACTGGTGTGAAGAAGAACTGTTGCAGAGAGTAGATATTGGAAACTGTGGCGCAGAAGGACTGATGCAGAGAAAAGAGGTTGGAGACTGGGGTGCAGAAAGAATTTGGAAGAGAGAAGAGGTTGGAGACTGGTTTGCAGAAGGATCTTACAGTGAGAAGAGTTTGGAGTCTGGAATGCAGAAGGACTGTGGCAGAGAGCAGACGTTGGAGACTGGGGTGCAGAAGGACTGTTGCAGAGAGCAGAGGTTGGAGACTGAGGTGCAGAAGGACTGTAACAGAGAGCAGACGTTAGAGATTGGGTTTCAGAAGGATTTTACAGAGAAAAGCGTTTGGAGACATAGGTGCAAAAGGACATTTTATAGAGAGCGGAGGTTCGAGACTGAGGTGCAGAAGGATCGTTACAAAGAGCAGAGGTTGGAGACTGGGGTGCAGACGGACTTTTACAGAGAGCACTGGTTTGATACTGGGGAGCAGAAGAAATGTTGCAGAGAGCAGATAATGGAGACTGGGGTGCAGAAAGACTGCTGCTGAAACCAGAGTTTGGAGACTAGGGGCAGAAGGACTGTTTCAGAGAGCAAAAGTTGGAGACTCGGGTGCTAAAAAATTGTTGCCAAAAGCAGAGTTTCCAGACTGATGTACAGAAGAACTGTTGCAGAGAGCAGATGTTGTATACTGGGTTGCACACGGACTGTTGCAGCGAGCAGAGGTTGGAGATTGGGGTGCAGAAGGATCGTTGCAGAGAGCAGACGTTAGAGACTGGGGTGCAGTTAGACTGATACAGAGAGCAGAGGTTGGAGACTGGAATGCAAAAGGCCTGCGACAGAGAGCAGAATTTGGAGACTGGGGTGATGAAGGATTGTTACAGAGAGCAGAGTTTTGAGACTGGGTTGAAGAAGGATCTTACAGAGAGCAGAGAATGGAGACTTAGGTGCAGAAGCACTGTTACAGAGAGTAGAAGTTGGAGACTGAGGTGTAGAAGGAACGTTGTAGAGAGCAGAGGTTGGAGACTGAGGTGCAGTAGGATTGTTACAAAGAGCAGAGGTTAGAGACTGGGGTGCAGAAGGACTGTTGCAGAGAGCAGTGGTTTTAGACTGGTATGTGCAACGACTGTTACAGAGAGTAGAGGTTGGAGATTGGGGTCCAGAAGGACTGTAGCAGAGAGCAGAGGTTGGAGACTAAGGTGCAGAAGGACAGTTACTCAGAGCAGAGTTTGGAGACTGGGATGCAGAAGAACTGACACAGAAAGCAGAGGTAGGAGACTCGAATGAAGAAATACCCTTATGGAGAACAGAGGTTGAAGAATGCAGTACAGAAAGACTGTTAAAGAGAGCAAAGTTTGGAGACTGGGGTGGAGAATGACTGTTGCAGAGAGAAGATGTTGGAGACTGTGGTGAAAAAGGACTGTTGCAGAGAGCAGAGGATGGAGACTGGGGTGCACAAGGACTCTTGAAGAGTGCAGAGTTTGCAGACTGAGTTTCAGAAGGACTCTTACAGAGGGTAGAGTTTGGAGACTGTGGTTCAAAATGACTGATACAGAAAAAAGAGGTTGGATACTGGGGTGCATAAGGACCCTTACAGAGAACACAGGTTGGAGACTGTGGTACAGAAGGACTTTTATAGAGAGCCGAGGTTGGAGTCTGGGGTGCATCAGAACTGATGTAGAGAACAGAGTTTGGAGACTGGGGTGCAGAAGGATCGTTGGGGCCATCAGAGTATGGAGACAGGGGTGTAGGAGGACTGTTGCAGAGAGCAGTGATTGGAGACTGAGGTACAGAAGGACTTTTACAGAGAGCAGAGGTTGGAGACTGGGGTGCAGATGGATTATTGCAGAGAGCAGTTTTCAGACTGAGGTACAGTAGAACTGTTGCAGACTGGGGTTAACTAAAACTGTTGCAGGTAGCAGAGTTTTCACACTAGGGTTTAGACGGATTGTTGCAGAAAGCAGAGGTTCGAGACTGAGGTATAGAAGGATCGTTGCAGAGAGCAGAGGTTTGAGATGGGGTGAAGGACTTTTACAGAGAGCACAGGTTGGCACTGGGGTGCAGAAGGAATGTTGCAAAAGCAGAAGTTGGAGATTTGATTGCAGAAGGACTGTTGCAGAAAGCACAGTTTGAAGACTGAGGTGCAGAAGGACTTTTGCAGAGAGCAGAGGTTAAAGACTGGGGTGTAGAAGGACTGTTACAGAGAGGAGACGTTGGAGACTGGGTTTCAGAAGTATCTTACAGAGAAAAGTGTTTTGAGACTGAGATGCAGAAGGACTGTTACAGAGAGCAAAGGTTCGAGACTGGGGTGCAGAAGGATTGTTACAGAAAGCAGAGGTTGCAGACTGGGGTGCAGACGGACTTTTACAGAGAGCAAAGGTTTGATACTGGGGTGTAAAAGGAATGTTGCAGAGAACAGAGTTTGGAGACTGAGGTGCAGAAGGAATGTTGCTTAAAGCAGACGTTGGCGATTGAGATTCTATAGGACAGTTACAGAGAGCAGAGTTTGGAGACTGGGGTGCAGAAGGATTATTTCAGAGATCAGAGTTTTCAGACTGAGGTACAGAAGAAATTTTGCAGAGAGCAGATGTTGTAGACTTGATTGTACAAGGACTGTTGCAGTGAACAGAGTTTGGAGACTGGGGTGCAGAAGAATCATTGCAGAAAGCAGATGTTTGAGACTGGCATGCAGATGGACTGATATAGAGAGCAGAGGCTGGAGACTGGGGTGCAGACGGCCTGTTACAGAGAAAAGAGTTTGGAGGCTGGGGTGATTAAGGACTGGTACAGAGAGAAGAGTTTGGAGACTGGGTTGCAGAAGGATCTTACAGAGATCAGAGATTGGAGACTGAGGTGAAGAAGCACTGTTACAAAGAGTAGAGGTTGGAGACTGAGGTGCAGGAGGACCCTTGCTTAGAGCAGAGGTTGGAGACCGAGGTGCAGAAGGACTGTTGCAGAGAGTAGAGGTTTTAGACTGCGATGTAGAAAGACTTTTGCAGAGAGCAGAGGTTGGAAACTGAGGTGCAGAAGGACTGTTATAGAGAGCAGATGTTTGAGACTGGGGTGAAGAAGGAATAATACAGAAAGCAGATATTGGAGTCTGGGGTACAGAAAGACCATTACAGAGAGCAGAGTTTGGATTCTGCAGTACAGGAGAACTGTTACAGAGAGCAGAGGTTGGGGACGGGGGTGCAGAAGGACTGTAAAATAGAGCAGATGTTGGTAACTAGGGTGTCGAAGGACTGTTGCAGAGATCAGAGTTTGGTGACAGCGGTTCAGAAGGATCTTACAGAGAGCAGAATTTGTATACTGAGGTGCAGAAGGACTGTTCTGGAGATCAGAGGTTGGAGACTGGGGTGCAGTAGGATCATTGCAGAGAGCAGAGTTTAAATACTGGGGTGCAGAAGGATCATTGCAGAGAGCAGAGTTTGGAGACTGGGGTGCAAAATGCATGCTACAGAGAGCTGATTTGTAGACTTGCTTAGAGAAGGCCTGTTACAGAGAGAAGAGGTTGGAGACTGGGGTGCAGAAGGACAGTTACAGAGAGCAGAGTGTTAACTGGGTTGCTGAAGGATTTTACAGAGAGCAGAGGTTGGAGACTAAGATGCAGGTGGACTGTTACAGAGAGCAGTGGTTGAAAACTGGGGTGCAGAAGGGTCGTGGAGAGCAGAGGTTTCAGACTGAGGTGCACAAGTACTGTTACAGAGTGCCGAAGTTGGAGATTGAGGTGTAGAAGGACTGATACCGAGAGCAGAGTTTAGAGACTGAGGTGCAGAAGGACTGTTAAAGAAAGCAGAGGTTGGAAATTGGGGTGCAGATGGACCTTTACAGAGAGCAGAGTTTGGAGACTACGGTATAGAAGGATTGTTACAGAGAGCAGAGGTGGGAGACTTGGGTGCATTAGGACTGTTACAGAAATCACAGGTTGTAGACTGAGATGCAGACAGATAGACACAGAGAGCAGAGGTTGGAGACTGGGGTTCAGAAGGACTGATACAGAAAGCAGAGGTTGGAGATTGGGGTGCAGAAGGACTGTTGCAGAGAACAGAGTTTGGAGACAGGGGTGCCGCAGGACCCTTGCAGAAAGCAGAGGTTGGTGACTGGGTTCTAGAAGGAATGTTAGAGAGCAGAGTTTGGAAACTGGAGTGCAGAAAGATCTTACAGAGAGCACAGGTTGGAGACTGTGGTGCAGAAGGACTGTTGCAGAGAGCAGACGTTGGAGACTGGGTCTAGAAAGATCGCTGCAGAGAGCAGAGTTTGCAGACTGTGGTGCAGAAGGTTGTTGCAGAGAGCAGAGTTTGGAGACTGAGGTGCAGAAAGACTGTTACAGAGAGCAGATGTTGGAGACTGGGGTGCAGAAAAACTGTTGCAGAGAGAAGAGGTTGGAGACTGAGGTATAGAAGAACTGTTACAGAGAGTAGAGGTAAGAGACTGGAGTTCAGATGGATCTTACAGAGAGCAGAGTTTGGAGACTGAGGTGCAGAAGGATTGTAACAGACACCTGAGGTTGGAGACTGGGGTGCAGGAGATTCATTGCAGACAGCAGAGTTTTCAGACTGTAATGCATAAGGACTGTTGCAGAGACCAGATGTTGGAGAGTGGGATGTAGAATGACTGTTGCAGAGATCATAGTTTGGAGACTGAGGTGCAGAAGGACTGTTACAGCAAGCAGAGGTTGGAAATTGCATTGCAGAAGTAACGTTAAAGAGAGCAGAGTTTGGAGACTGTGGTTTAGGACTGTTACCGAGAGCAGAGTTTGGCGACTGGGATGCAAAAAGTCTCTTACAGAAAGCAAAAGGTGGAGACTTAGGTTCAGAAGAATGGATACAGAGAACAGAGCCTGGATACTGGGATTCAGACAGGCTGATACAGAAAGCAGAGTTTGGAGACTGGGATGTAGAAGAACTGAAAATGAGAGCACTGGTTGGACACTGCGGTACAGAAGGACTTTTACAGAGAGCAGATCTCAGAGACTGGGGAGAAGAAAGACTGTTGCAGAGAGAAGAGGTTGGAGAATGAGGTGCAGACAGACTGTTACAGATAGCAGAGTTTGGAGACTGGGGTGCAGAAGGACTCTTACAGAGATCAGAGTTTGGAGACTGGGGTGCAAAAGGACTGTTACAGAGAGCACAGTTTAGAGATTGGGGTTCAGATGGATCTTACAGAGAGCAGAGTTTAGAGACTGGGGTGCAAAAGGACTGTTGCACAGAGCAGAGGTTGGAGACTGAGGTGGAGAAGAATCGTTGCAGAGAGAAGAGGTTAAAGACTGTGGTGCAGAAGGCCTGTTACACAGAGCAGAGTTTGGAGACTGGGTGGCAGAAGTTCTGTTAAAGAGAGCAGAGGTTGGAGACTGTTGTGCAGAAGGACTGTTAAAGAGTGCATAGTTTAAAGACTTGTTTGCAGAAGGATAAAACAGATTACAGAGTTGAAAGACTGAGGTGCAAAAGGATTGTTACAGAGAGCAGAGGGGTGCAGAAGGGTCGTTTCAGAAAGCAGAGTTTTCAGACTGAGGTGCAGAATGACTGTGGCAGAGAGCAGATGTTGGAGACTGTAGTGCAGAAGGACTGTTGCAGAGAGCAGGTATTGGTAACTAGGGTCCAGAAGAACTGTTTTAGAAAGCAGAGGTTGGAGACTGAGTTGCAGAAGGACTCTGCAGAGATCAGAGGTTGGAGACTGAGATGAAGAAGGACTCTTACAGAGAGCAGAGTTTGGAAACTGGGGGACAGAAGGACTGATACAGAAAGCACAGATTTGAGTCTGGGGTGCAGAAAGACCATTACAGAGAGTATAGTTTTGATACTACAGTACAGGAGGACTGTTACAGAGAGCAGAGGTTGAAGACTGGGGTGCAGAAGTACTGTAGCAGAGAGCAGATGTTGGTAACTAGGGTGCAGAAAGACTGTTGCAGAGAGCAGAGTTTGGAGACTGGGGTGCAGAAGGACTGTTACACAGAGCAGAGGTTGGAGACAGGGGTGCAGAAGGATCTTACAGAGAGCAGAATTTGGAGACTGAGGTGCAGAAGACTTTTGCAGAGATCAGAGGTTGGATACTGGGGTGCAATAGGATAATTGAAGAGAGCAACGGTTCGAGACTGGGGTGCAGAAGGATCATTGCAGAGAGCATAGGATGGAAATTGGGGTGCAGAAGGCCTGCTATAGAGAGCAGAGTTTTGAGACTGGAGTGCAGAAGGCCTGTTACAGAGAGGAGAGGTTGGAGACTGGGGTGCAGAAGGACTGTTACAGAGAGCAGAGTTTGGAAATTGGGGTGCAGAAGGATTTTTACAAAGAGCAGCGGTTGGAGACTGCGGTATAGAAGGAGTGTTACAGAGAGCAGAGACTGGGTTGCTGAAAGAACTTACATAGAGCAGAGGTTGGAGACTGACGTGTAACTTCACTGTTACAGACTGCAGTGGTTGAAGACTAGGTGCAAAATGGTCGTGCACAGAGCAGAGGTTTCAGACTGAGGTGCAGAAGGACTGTTACAAAGAACAGAGGTTGGAGACTGAGGTGTAGAAGGAGTGTTACAGAGAGCAGAGCTAGGAGACTCAGGTGCGGAAGGACTATTACAGGAAGCAGAGTTTGGAAATTGGGTTGCAGAAAGACGTTTACAGAGAGCAGAGGTTGGAGACTGCGATATAGGATTGTTATCGAGAGCAGATGTTGGAGACTGGGGTGCAGAAGGACTCTTACATAGAGCACAGGTTGGAGACTTAGGTGCAGAAGGATAGATACAGAGAACAGAGGTTCGAGACTGGGGATCAGACATACTGATACAGAAAGCAGAGGTTGGAGACTGGGGTGTAGAAGGACCGTTACGAAGAGCAGAGGTTGGAGACTGCGGTACAAAAGGACTGTTACAGAGAGCAGATCTCGGAGACTGGGTAGCAGAAGGACTGTTGCAGAGGAGAGAGGTTGAAGACTGGGTTGGAGAAGGAATGTTACAGTAAGCAGAGTTTGGAAACTGCAGTGCAGAAGGATCTTACAGAGAGCAGAGGTTGAGGACTGTGGTGCAGAAGGACTGTTGTAGAGAGCAGACGTTAGAGACTGGGTTCCAGAAGGATCGTTGCAGAGAGCAGAGTTTGGAGACGGGGGTGAAAAAAGGACTGTTACAGAGAGCAGAGTTTGGTGACTGGGGTGCAGAAGTACTGTTGAAGAGAGCAGATGTTGGAGACTGGGGTGGAGAAGAATCATTGCAGAGAGAAGAGGTTGGAGACTGTTGTGCAGAAGGACTGTTACAGAGTGCAGAGTTTAAATACTTGGTTACAAAATGATCTTACAGAGAGCAGATTTGGGAGACTGAGGTGAAGAAGGACTGTTAGGAGAGCAGAGGTAGGAAACTTAAGTGCAGAATGACTGTTACAGAGAGCAGAAATTGGATTCAGGTTTGCAGAAGCATCTTACAGAGAGGAGAATCAGGAGACTGAGGTGCAGAAGGATTGTTGTAGAGATCAGAGGTTGGAGAGTGGGGTGAAGTTGGATCATTGCAGAGAGCTGATGTTGGAGACTGGGGTGCACAAGGATCGTTGCAGAGAGCAGATTTTGGAGACTGGTGTCCAGAAGGCCTGCTACAGAGAGAAGAGTTTGGAGTCTGATGTGCAGAAGGCCTGTTACAGGAGATGTTGGAGACTGAGGTGCAGGTGGACTGTTACAGAGAGCAGTGGTTGGAGAGTGGGGTGCAGAAGGACTGTTACAGAGAGCAAAGTTGGAGACTGAGGTGCAGAAGGATTGTTACAGAAAGCAGAGGATGGAAATTGGGGTGCAGAAGGACCATTACAGAGACAAGAGTTTGTAGACTGCGGTATAGAAAAACTGTTACAGAGAGAAGAGGTTGGAGACTGGGGTGCAGAAGGAATGTTACAGAGAGCACAAGTTGGAGACTGAGGTGCAGAAGGAGTGTTACAGAAAGCAGAGGTTGGAAATTTGGGTGCAGAAGGAATGTTACAGAGAGTACAGGTTGGAGACTGAGGTGCAGAAGGATAGATATAGAGAGCAGAGGTTTGAGACTGAGGTTCAGAAGGACTGATACAGAAAGAAGAGTTGGGAGATTGGGGTGCTGAAGGACCGTTACGGAGAGCAGAGGTTGGAGACTGGGGAGCAGAAGGACTGTTGCAGAGCAAAGAGGTTGGAGACTGGGGTGCCTCAGGAAACTTGCAGAAAGCAGAGGTTAAAGACTGGGGTGGAGAAGGAATGTTACAGAGAGCAGAGTTTGGAAACTGGAGTGCAGAAGGATCTTACAGAGAGAAGAGTTTGGACTCTGTTGTGCAGAAGGATTGTTACAGAGAGCAGAGGTTGGAGACTGGGGTCCAGAAAGATCGTTGCAGAGAGCAGAGTTTGGAGACTGGTGTGCAGAAGGACTGTTGCAGAGAGCAGAGGTTTGAGACTCGGGTGAAGAAGGACTGTTGTAGAGAGCAGAGTTTTGAGACTGGAGTGCAGAAGGAGGGTTGAGGAGAGCAGAGTTTCAAGTCTGGAGTTCAGAAGGACTGTTGCAGAGAGCAGAGTTAGTAATCTGATGTGCAAAAAGAATCTTAAAAAGAGCAGAGTTTGCAGACTGGGGTGCAGAAGGACTGTTACAGGAAACAGAGGTTGGAGACTGTGGTGCTGAAGGACTGTTGCAGAGAGCAAACTTAGGAGACTGGGGTTCAGATTGGTCTTAAAGGGAGCAGAATTTGAAGACTGAGGTTCAGAAGGACTGTTGCAGAGATCAGAGTTTGGACATTCAGGTGCAGTAGGATCATTTCAGAGAGCAATGGTTGGAGACTGGGGTGCAGAAAGATCTTTGGAGAGAGCAGATTTTGAAGACTGGGGTGCAGAAGGCCTGCTACAGAGAGCAGAGTTTGGAGACTGAGGTGCAGAAGGACTGTTACAGAAAGCAGAGTTTGGAAATTTGGGTGCAGAAGAACCGTTACAGATACCAGAGTTTGGAGACTTTAGTATAGAAAAACTGTTACAGAGTGCAGAGGTTGGAGACTGTGGTGCAGAAGGACTGTTGCAGAGAGCAGAGGTTGGAGACTGGGGTCTAGAAGGATCTTGCAGAGAGCAGAGTTTGGTGACTGGGTTGCAGGAAGACTGTTACAGAGAGCAGAGGTTGGATACTTGGGTTCAGATGGATCTTACAGAGAGGAGAGGTTGGAGACTGGGGTTCAAATTGACTGTTGCAGAGAGTAGAGCTAGGAGACTGAAGTGCAGAAGGACTCTTACAGGGAGCAGAGTTTGGATACTGGGATTCAGAAGGATTTTACATAGAGCAGAGGTATGAGACTGGGGTGCAGACGAACTGTTGCAAGGAACAGAGTTTTGACACTGGGGTGCAGAAGGATCGTTGCAGAGAGAAGGGATTGGAGACTGGGATGCAGAAGGCCTGTTACAAAGAGCAGAGTTTGGAAACTGTTGTGCAAAGGCCTGTTACAGACAACAGAGTTTGGAGACTGGGGTGCAGAAGAACAATTACAGAGAGCAGAGGTTGGAGATTGCAGTACAGTAGGACTGTTACATAGAGAAGAGTTTGGAGACTGGGGAGCAGAAAGGACTTTTGTAGAGAACAGAGGTTGGAGTCTCGGGTGCTACAGGATCGTTGCAGAAAGAAGAGGTTGGAGACTGGGATAGAAAAGAAATATTGTATAGAACAGAGTTTGGAAACTGGTGTGCAGATGGATCTAAAAGAGAGCAGAGGTTGGAAACTGGGGTGCAGAAAAAGTGTTGCTGAGAGCAGACTTTGGAGACAGAGGTGCAGAATGATCGTTGCAGAGAGCAGAGCTTAGAGACTGAGGTGCAGAAGATTGTTGCAGAGAGCAGAAGTTGGTAACTGAGGTTCAGAAGGAACGTTATAGACAGTAGAGGTTGTAAATATGGGTTCAAAAGGTCTGATACAGAGAGAAGAGGTTGGAGACTGGGGTGCAGAAAGAATGTTACAGAGAGCAGAGTTTGGAGACAGGGTTACAGAAGGATCTTAATGAGAGCAGAGTTTGGAGACTGAGGTGCAGCAGGACTGTTACAGAGAGCAGAGTTTGGAGACTGGGGTGCCGAAGGATCATTGCAGAGCACAGAGTTTTCAGACTGAGGTGAAGAAGGACTGTTGCAGAGAGCAGTTGTTGGAGTCTCGGGTGCAGAAGGACTATTGCAGAGAGTAGACGTTAGAGACTGGAGTGAAGAAAGATCGTTGTAGAGATCAGAGGTTTGAGACTGGGGTGCAGAAGTATTTTTACAGAAAAGAGCTTGGAGACTGGAGTGCAGAAGGCCAGTTACAGAGAGAAGAGTTTGGAGAAAGAGTGCAAAAGGACTGTTTCAGAGGGAAGAGATTGAAGACTGGGTTACAGAAAGATCTTACACAGAGCAGAGATTGGATACTGCGGTGCAGAACGACTGTTACAAAGAGTAGAGGTTGGAGACTGAGGTGCAGAAAGATTGTTACAGACTAGCAGATGTTGCAGACTGGGGTGCAGAAAGACTGCTGCAGATAGCAGAGGTTGGAGATTTGTTGTAAAAGGACTGTTGGAGGAAGCAGAGTTTGGAGATTGGGTGCAGAAGGAATGTTGCAGAGAGCAGAGTTTGGAGACTGAGATGCAGAAGGGCTGTTACAGAGAGCACAGGTTGGAGACCTGGGTGCAGAAGGACTGATAGAGAAAGCAGAGGTCGGAGACTGTGGTGCATAAGGAAAATCACAGAGATTAGAATTTGGAGACCGCAGTAGAGGAGGCCTGTTACAGCAGCTGATGTTGGAGACTGGGGTGGAGAAGGACTGTTTCAGAGTGCAAAGGTTGGAAACTGAGGTGCAGAAAAACTGTTGTAGAGTGCATAGGTTGGAAGCTGGGGTGCAGAAGAACTGTCACAAAGAGCAGAGGTTGGAGACTGCGGTGCAGAAGGAATGTTACATAGAGAAGAGTTTAGAGACTGGGGTGCAGAAGTACTGATACAGAGAGCAGAGGTTGGAGACTGGGGTGCAGAAGGACCGTTAGAGAGAGCAGAGTTTGTAGACTGCTGTTCATAAGGACCGTTACAGAGAGCATAAGTTGGAGACTAGGGTACAGAAAGACTGTTGTAGACTGCAGAGGTTGGAGACTGTGGTTCGGAAAGACTGTTGCAGAGAACAGAGGTTAGAGAATGGGGTGTAGAAGGACTTTTGCAGAGAGCAGAGGTTTGAGACTGAGGTGCAAAAGGACTGTTACAGAGAACAATGGTTGGAGACTGGGGTGCAGAAGAACTGTTACAGAGAGAAGAGTTTTTAGAAAAGGTTGCAAAAGGGATCTTACAGAGAGCAGAGGTTGTAGACCAAGGTGCAGAAGGACTGTTACAGAGAGGAGAGGTTGGAGACTAGGGTGCAGAAGGATCGTTTCAGAGAACTGGGTTTTCAAACTGAGGTGCAGAAGGATTTTGCAGAGAGCACATGTTGGAAACTGGGGTGAAGAAGGACTGTTGCAGAGATCAGTGGTTGGAGACTGGGGTGCAGAAGGACTTTTGCAGAGAGCAGAGTTTGGAGACTGAGTTACAGAAGGACTGTTACAGAGAGCAGAGGTTGGAGACTGGGGTGCAGAAGGACTTTTGCAGAGAGCAAAGTTTGGAGACTGTGGTGCAAAAAGATCATTGCAGAGAGCAGGGGTTGGAGACTGGGTTGCAGAAGGATTGTTACAGAGAGTAGAGGTTTGAGACTGGTGTGCAGAAGGACTGTTGCAGAGAGCAGACTTTGGAGACTGGTGTGCAGAAGGATCTTTACAGACAGCAGTGGTTTGAGACCAGGGTGCAGAAGGACTGTAACAGAGAGTAGAGTTTAGAGACTGAGGTTCAGAAGGATCGATGCAGAGAGCTGAGTTTGGAGACTGAAGTGCAAAGGACTGTTGCAGAGAGCAGAGTTTGGAGACTGGGTTGCAAGAGGACTGTTACAGAGATAAGAGGTGGGAGATTTGGGTGCCAAAGGCCTGTTACATAGAACAGAGATTGGAAACTAGGGTGCAGAAGGATCGTTGTAGAGAGCAAAATTTTGAGACTGGGGTGAAGAAGGATAGATATAAAAAACAGAGTTTGGAGACTGGGGTGCAGAAGGCCTGTTACGGAGAGCAGAGTTTGGACAAGTGGTTCAGAAGTACATTTACAGAGAGTAGTTTTTGAAGACTGAGGTGCAGAAGTATCATTGCAGAGAGCAGGGGTTGGAGATTGAGGTGCAGATAGTTAAAGAGAGCAGAGGTTGGAGACTTGGGTGCAGAGGGTCTGTTGCAGAGAGTAGACATTGGAGACTGGGGTTCAGAAGGATCGTTGCAGATAGCAGAGGTTGGAGACTGGGGTGCAAAAGGACTCTTACAGAGAGCAGAAGGACTTTTAGAGAGAGCAGAGTTTGGAGACCGGGTTGCAGAAGGATGTTACAGAGAGCAGAGGTTGGAGACTGAGGTGCAGAAGCACTGTTACAGAGAGAAGAGTTTGGAGACTGAGGTGCAGAAAGACCGTTGCAGAGAGCAGAGGTTGGAGACTGGGCTGGAGAAGAACTGTTTCAGAGAGCAGATGTTGGAGTCTGGGGTTCAAAACGACTATTCCAGAGAGCAGAGGATGGAGACTGGTGTATAGAAGGACTGTTGGAGAGAGTTGAGGTTGGAGACTGGGGTTCAGATGGATCTTACAGAAAGCAGAGTTTGCAGATTGGGATGCAAAAGGACAATTGCAGAAAGCGGATATTGGAGACTTGGGTGGAGAAGAATCGTTGCAGAGAGAAGAGGTTGGAGACTGGGGTGCAGAGCGATATTACAGAGAGCAAAGTTTGGAGATTGTTTTGCAAAAGTCCTGTTACAGAGAGAGGAGGTTGGAGACTGTTGTGCAGAAGGACTGTTACAGAGTGCAGAGTTTAAAGACTGTGTTGCAGAAGGATAATAAAGAGAGCAGAGTTGGGAGACTGAGGTGCAGAAGGACGGTTACAGAGAGCAGAAGTAGGAGACTCAGGAGCAGAAGAGTTGTTGCAGAGAGCAGATCTTGGTAACTAGGGTGCAGAAGGATTGTTGTAGAGAGCAGAGTTTGGAGAGTGGTTTGCAGAAGGACTGTTGCAGAGAGCAGAGTTTAGAGACTGAGGTTTGGAAGTCCTGTTACAGAGAGCAGAGGTTAGACACGCAGGTGCAGAAGGACTGTTACAGAGAACAGAGTTTGGATACTGGGGTGCAGAAGGATCCTACAGAAAGCAGAATTTGGAGAATGAGGTGCAGAAGGACTGTGGCCGAGATCAGAGGTTGGAGACTGGGGTTGAGTAGGATCATTTCAGAGAGCAGAGTTTGGAGACTTGGGTGCAGAAAGATCGATGAAGAGAGCAGTGGTTGGAGACTGGGGTGCAGATGGTTTTCTACAGAGAGCAGAGATTGGAAACTGGCGTGCAGAAGGCCTGTTACTAAGAGGAGAGTTTGGAGACAGGGTATCTGAAGGATCCTACATAGAGCAGAGGTTGGAAACTGAGGTGAAGGTGTACTGTTACAGGGAGCAGTGGTTGGAGACTGGGGTGCAGAAGGATCGTGCAGAGACCAGTGGTTTTAGACTGAGGTGCAGAAGGACTGTTACAGAGAGTAGAATTTGAAGACTGAGATGTAGAAGGACTGTTATAGAGAGCAGAGTTTGGAGACTGAGGTGCAGAAGCACTGTTACATAAAGCAGAGGTTGGCAATTGGTGTGCAGAAAAACCATTACAGAGACCAGAGTTTGGAGACTGCGGTATAGAAAAAATATTACAGAGAGCATAGGTTGGAGACTCGGGTGCAGAAGGAATGTTACAGAGAGCACAGGTTGGAGACTGAGATGCAGAAGGATAGATACAGAGAGTAGAGGTTTTAGACTGGGGTTTAGAAGGAGTGATACAGAAAGCAGAGTTTGAAGACTGGGGTACAGAAGGACAAGTTATGGAGAGCAGATGTTGGAAACTGCGGTACAGAAGGACTGTTACAGAGAGCAGATGTTGGAGACTGGTTAGCAGAAGGACTGTTGCAGAGGACAGAGGTTGGAGACTGGGGTGCCGCAGGACACATGCAGAAAGCAGAGGTTAAAGACTGGGATAGAAAAGGAATGTTACAGAGACCAGAGTTTGGAAACTGGGGTGCAGAATGATCTTACAGAGAGCAGAGGTTGGAGAGTGTGGTGCAGAAGTACTGTTGCAGAGAGCAGAGGTTGGAGATGGGGTGCAGAAATACTCTTGCGGAGAGCAGAGTTTGGAGACTGGGGTGCAGAAGGACTGTTGCGGAGAGCAGATGTTGGAGACTGGTGTGCAGAAGGACTGTTGCAGAGAGCAGAGGTTTGAGACTTATGTGCAGTAGTCCTGTTACATAGAGCAGAGGTTGGAGACTGGGGTGCAGAAAGATCATTGCAAGGAGCAGAGCTTGGAGACAGGGGTGCAGAATGATCCTACAGAGAGCAGAAGTTGGATACTGAGGTGCAGAAGGACTGTTTCAGAGATAAGAGGTTGGAGACTGGAGTGCAGTAGGCTCATTGCAGAGAGCAGAGGTTGGAGACAGGCGTGCAGAATTATCGTTGCATAGAGCAGAGATTGGAGACTGGCATGCAGAAGGCCTGTTACAGAGAGGAGAAGTTGGAGACTGGGTGCAGAAGGACTGTTATAGAGAGCAGAGTTTGGAGACTGGGTTTCTTAAGGATCTTACATAGAGCAAACGTTGGAGACTGAGGTGCAGGGGGACTGTTACAAAGAGCAGTGTTTGGAACCTGGGGTGCAGAAGAATCGTGGAGAGCAGAGGTTTCAGACTAGGTGCAGGTGGATATTTACAAAGAGCAGTAGTTGAAGACTGGTGTGTAGAAGGACTGTTACAGAGAGCAGAGTTTGGAGACTCAGGTGCAGAAAAACTGTTACAGGAAGCAGAGTTTGAAAATTGGGGTGCAGAAGGAACGTTACAGAGAACAGAGTTTGGACACTGCGGTACAGGACTGTTACCGAGAGCAGAGGTTGGAGACTGGGGTGCAGAAGAACTCTCACATAGAGCAGAGTTTGGAGACTGGGGTGCAGAAGGATCTTTCAGAGAGCTGAGGTTGGGTACTGGGGTGCAGAAGTTTCGTGGCAGAGGGAAGAGGTTGGAGACTGGGAAGCAGATGGCCTGTTTCCGAGAGCAGAGTTTTGAGACTGGGGTGCCGAAGGCCTGTTACAGAGAGCAGAGTTTGGGGACTGGGGTGCAGAAGGACTGTTACAGATTGCAGACTTTAAAGACTGGGTTTCAGAAGGATCTTACAGAGAGCAGAGGTTGGAGACTGAGGTGCAGAATGACTGTTACAGAGAGCGGAGTTTAGAGACAGGGGTGCAGAAGGATCATTGCCGAGAGCAGAGTTATCAGACTGAGGTTCAGAGGGACTGTTGCATAGAGCAGATGTAGGAGACTTGGGTGCAGAAGGACTGTTGCAGAGAGTAGACGTTGGAGACTGGGGTTCAGAAGGATCGTTGGAGAGAGCAGAGTTTGGAGACTGGGGTGCAGAATGACTCTTACAGAGAGCAGAAGGTGGAGAATAGGTTGAAGAAGACTTGTTACTGAGAGCAGAGTTTGGAGACTGGGGTGCAGAAGGACTTTTAGAGAGAGCAGAGTTTGGAGACCGGGTTGCAGAAGGATGTTACAGAAAGCAGAGTTTGGATACTGAGGTTCAGAACCACTGTTACAGGTTGGAGACTGGGGTGCAGAAGAACTGATACAGAAAGCAGAGGTTGAAGACTCTGGTGCAGAAGGACCCTTACAGAGAGCAGAGGTTGGAGACTGCAGTACAGAAGGACTGTTACAGAGAGCAGAGGTTGGAGACTGGGCTGGAGAAGAACTCTTTCAGGGAGCAAATGTTGGAGTCTGGGGTACAAAACGAGTGTTCCAGAGAGCAGAGGATGGAGACTGGGGTATAGAAAGACTGTTGCAGAGAGCAGAGGTTGCAGATTGAGCTGCAGAAGGAATGTTACAGAGCGCAGAGCTTGAGGACTGGGGTGGACAACGACGGATACAGAAAGCAGAGTTTGAATACTGGGGTGCATAAGAACCCTTACAAAGAACAAAGTTTGGAGACTGCGGTACAGACGGAGTGTTACAGAGAGCAAAGTTAAAAGACTGGGGTGCAGAAGTACTGTTGCAGAGAGCAGAGGTTGGAGACTGGGGTGCAGAAAGATTGTTGGGGTGAGCAGAGTATGGAGAATGGGGTGTTGAAGGACTGTTGCAGAGAGCAGAAGTTGAAGACTGGGTTATAGAAGGACTGTTAAAGAGAGCAGATGTTCGGTGCAGAAGGACTGTTGCAGAGAGTAGACGTTGGAGACTGGGGTTCAGAAACAATCTTACAGAGAACAGAGGTTAGAGAATGGGGCGAAGAAGGCCTGTTCTAGAGATTGGAGTTAGGAAACTGGGGTGCAGAAGGACTTTTAGTGAGAGCAGAGTTTGGAGACTGGGTTGCAGAAGGATCTTACAAAGAGCAGAGTTTTGAGACTTAGGTGCAGAAGGACTGTTGCAAAGAGCAGAGGTTGGAGACTGGGGTGCAGAAAAACTGTTACAGAATGCAGAGGTTTGAGACTGGGGTGAAGTAGGACTGTTTTAGAGAACAGAGGTTAGAGACTGGGGTGCAGAAGGACCTTTGTAGAGAGAAGAGGTTGGAGACTGAGGTGCAGAATTATTGTTACAGAGAGCAGAGTTTGGAGACTGGGTTGCAGAAGGACTGTTTCAGCGAGCAGAGGTAGGAGACTGGTGTGCAAAAGGATCTTACAGAGAGTGAAGGCTGGAGACTGGGGTGCACAAGGAATGTTGCAGAGAGCAGAGGTTGAAGACTGGGGTACTGAAGGACTGAAAGAGAAAGCAGATATTGGAGACTGGGGTGCACAAGAACCGTTACAGAGATTAGAGGTAGGAGACTCCGGTTCAAAAGGACTGTTACATAAAGCAGAGGCTGGAGACTGGGGGTGCAGAACGACTGTTACAGAGAGCAGAGGTTGGAGACTGGGGTGAAGAATGACTGAAAAAGAAAGCAGATGTTGGAGACTGGGGTGCAGAAGGACTGTTACAGAGAGCAGAGGTAGGAGACTCCGATTTAAAAGGACTGTTACAGAGAGCAGAGGTTGGAGATTGGGGTGCATAAGGACTGTTACAGAGAGCAGAATTTGGAGACTTGGGTACAGAAGGTATGATATAGAAAGCAGATGTTGGAGACTGGGGTGCAGAAGAACCGTTACAGAGAGCAGAGGTAGGAGACTCCAGTTCAGAAGGACTGTTACAGAGATCAGAGGTTGGAGACTGGGGTGTACAAGGACCGTTGCCGAGAGCGAGGTTGGAGACTGAGGTGCAGAAGGAATGTTGCAGAGAGCAGAGGTTGGAGACTGGGGTGCAGAAGGCTCGTTGCAGAGAGCAGAGGTTGGAGACTTGGGTGTAGAAGGCCTCTTACAGAGAGCAGAGGTTTGAGACTTGAGTGCAGAAGGCCTGTTACAGAGAGCAGAGTTTGGAGACTGGGGTGCAGAAGGACTGTAACAGAGAGCAGAGTTTGGAGACTAGGTTGCAGAAGGATGTTACAGAGAGCAGAGGTTGGAGACTGATGCCCAGAAGCACTGTTACAGAGAGAAGAGGTTGGAGACTGTGGTGAAGAAGGACCGTTTCAGAGAAAATTCTTAAAGACTGAGGTGCAGAAGGATTGATACAGAGAGCAGAAGTTGGAGACTGGAGTGCACAAGAACTGATACAGAAAGCAGAGTTTGGAAACTTTGGTGCAAAAAGACCCTTACAGAGAGCAGAGGTTGGAGACTGCAGTACAGAAAGACTGTTACAGAGAGCAGAGGTTGGAGACTGTGGTGGAAAACAACTGTTTCAGAGAGCAAATGTTTGAGTCTGTGGTGCAAAAAAACTGTTGCACAGAGCAGAGGTTGCAGACTGAGTTGCAGAAGGACTGTTACAGCGGGAAGAGTTTGGAGACTGTGGTGGAAAACGACGGATACAGAGGGCTGAGGTTGGATACTGTGGTGAATAAGGACCCTGACAAAGAACAAATGTTGGAGACTGCAGTACAGAAGGACTGTTACAGAGAGCAGAGGTTGGAGACTGGCATGCTGAATAACTGTTTTAGAGAACAGAGTTTTGAGACTGGGGTGCAGAAAAATCCTTAAAGGGAGCAGAGTTTGGAGACTGTGGTGCAGAAGGACTTTTACAGAGAGCACAGGTTGAAGACTGGGGTGCAGTAGGTATTTTACAGAGAGCACAGATTGGAGACTGAGGTGCAGCAGGACCCTTACAGATACCATAGTTTAGAGACTGCGGTACAGAAGGACTGTTTCAGAGGGCAGTGGTTGGAGACGGGTGCAGAAGGATCGTTGAAGAGAGAAGAGGTTGGAGACTGGGTCAAAAGGCCTGTTACAGAAAGCAGAGTTTGGAGATTGGTGAGCAGAAGACCTGTTACAGAGCAGGGCTTGGAGACTGGGGTGCAGAAGGACAGTTACAGAGAGCAGAGTTTAAAGACTGGGTTGCAAAAGGATCTTACAGAGAGCAGAGTTTGGAGACTGAGGTACAGAAGGACTGTTACAGAGAGCAGAGGTTGGAGACTGATGTGCAGAAGGATCGTTGCAGAGAGCAGAGTTTTCAGACTGAGGTGCAGAAGGCCTGTTACAGAGAGCAGAGGTTGGAGACTGATGTGCAGAAGGATCGTTGCAGAGACCAGAGTTTTCAGACTGAGGTGCAAAAGGCCTGTTCCAGAGAGCAGAGGTTGCTGACTGGGGTGTAGAACGACTGTTGTAGAGAGTAGAGGTTGGAGATTGGCGTCCAGAAGGATTGTTGCCGACAGCAGAGGTTGGAGACTGGGGTGGAGAAGGACTGCTGCAGAGAGTAGAGGTTGGAGAATGAGGTGAAGAAGTACTGTTACAGAGAGCATAGGTTGGAGATTGGGGTTTAGAAGGATGGATACAGAAAGCAGACCTTAGTGACCTGGGTGCTTAAAGACTGTTGCAGAGAGCAGAGTTTTGAGACTGAGGTGGAGAAGGACTGTTGCAGAGAGAAGATGTTGGCGACTGGGTTGCAGAAGGATTGTTGCAGAGAGCAGAGATTGGAGAGTGTGGTGCAGAAGAAGTATTGCAGAGAGCAGAGGTTGCAGACTGTGGTTCAGAAAGACTGTTACAGAGAGCAGAGTTTGGAGAATGTGGGGCAGAATGACTGATACAGAAAGCAGAGGTTGGACACTGGGGTGCAGAAAAAACCCTTACAGAGAACAGAGGTTGAAGAATGCGGTACAGATAAACTGTAACAGAGAGCACTGGATAGAAATTGGGGTGCAGAATAAGTGTTGTAGAGAACAGAGGTTGAAGACTCGGATGCAGATGGATCATTGCAGAAAGCAGAGGTTGGAGACTGGGTTTCAGAAGGATCTTACAGAGAGCAGAATTAGAACACTGAGGTGCAGAAGGAGTGTTGCAGATAGCAGAGGTTTGAGATTGGGGCGCAGAAGTACTGTTGCAGAGAGCAGAGTTTGGAGTCTGAGGTGCAGAAGGACTGTTTTAGAGACCAGAGGTTAGAGACCGGGGTGCAGAAGGACTGATACAAAAAGCAGAGTTTGGAGACTGGGGTGCAGAAATACCGTTACAGAGAGCAGAGGTTGGAAACTGCAGTACAGAAAGACTGTTACAGAGAACAGAGGTTGGAAACTGCAGTGGAAAAGGACTGTTACAGAGAGCATATTTTGGAGACTAGGGTGAGGAATGACTGTTGCAGAGAGCAGAGGTTGAAAACTGGGGTACAGAAGAACTTTTGTAGAGAGCAGAGGTTGCAGAGTGAGGTGCAGTAGGACTGTTAAAGAGAGCAGAGTTTGGAGACTGTGGTGCAGAAGGACTGTTGTAGAGAGCAGATGTTGGAGACTGGGGTGCAGAAGAACTGTTGCATAGAGTAGAGGTTGGAGACTTGGGTGCAGAAGGACTATTGCAGAGAGTAGAGTTTGGAGATTGGGTTGCAAGAGAACTGTTGCAGAGAGCAGAGTTTGGAGACTGGGGTACAGAAAGACTTTTGCAGAGAGTAACGTTTGGAGATTGGGGTGCCACAGGACTGTTTTATAGAGCAGAGGTTGGAGACTTGGTTTCAGAAAGATCGTGGCAGAGAGTAGAGTATGGAGACTGGGGTGTAGAAGAAGTGTTATAAAAAGCAGAGGTTGAAGACTGGAGTGCAGAAAGACTATTTCAGAGAGCAGTTGTTGAAGACTGAGGTAGAGAAAAACTTTTACAGAGAGCAGTGTTTGGAGACTGGGGTGCAGGACTGATACTGAGAGCAGAGTTTGGAGACTGGGGTGCAGAAGGATCTTACAGAGAGCAGAGTTTGGAAACAGAGGTGCAGAAGGACTGTTACAGAGAGCAGAGGTTGAAGACTGGTGTGCAGAAGGACTGTTAAAGAGAGCAGAGATCAGAGAATTGGGTGCAGAAGGCCTGTTACAGAGAGCAGAAGATGGAGACTGGTGTGAAGAATGCCTGTCACAGAGAGCAGACTTTGGAGACTGGGGTGCAGAAGGACTGTTACAGAAAGTGGAGTTTGAAGACATCTTTTCAGAAGGATCATACAGAGAGCAGAAATTTGAGACTGAGGTGCAGAAACACTGTTACAGAGAGTAGATGTTGAAGACTGAGGTGTAGAAAGACGATTGTAGAGAGCAGAGGTTGGAGACTGAGGAGCAGAAGGAATGTTGAAGAGTGCAGAGGTTGGAGACTTTGCTGTAGAAGGACTGTTGCAGAGAGCAGAATTTGGAGACTGAGGTGCAGAAAGATTGTAAAGAGAGCAGAGGTTTGAGACTTGAGTGCTGAAGGACTGATAGAGAAAGCAGGGGTTGGAGACTGGTGTGCAGGACAGTTACAGAGAGAATAGTTTGGAAACAGCAGTACAGAAGAACAGTTAAAGAGAGCAGAGGTTAGAGACTGGGGTGCAGAAGAAGTGTTGTAAAAAACAGAGGTTGGAGACTGGGGTGCAGAAGAACCGTTGCAGAGAGAAGACTTGGAGACTAAGGTTCAGAAGGATTGATACAGAGAGCAGAGGATGGAGACTGGGGTGCAGTAGGACTGTTACAGAAAGCAGAGGTTGGAGATTGGGGTGCAGCATAACTCTTGAAGAGAGCAGAGGTTGGAGTCTGACATGCAGAAGGACTGATACAGAAAGCAGAGTTTGAAGACTGGGGTGCAGAAGGACCATTACAGAGAGCAGAGGTTTGAGACTACAGTACAGAAGGAATTTTACAGAGATCAGAGTCTGCAGCCTGGGGTGTAGAAGTACTGTTACGGAGAGAAAAGTTTGGAGAATCGGGTGCAGAATAAGTGTTGTAGAGAACAGAGGTTGGAGACTCGGGTGCAGAAAGACAATTGTAGAAAGCAGAGTTTGGAGATTGGGGCACAGAAAGACTGTTGCGTAGAGCAGAGGTTGGAGTCTGAGGTGCTGAAAAACTGATACAGAAAGCAGAGTTTGTAGACTGGGGAGCAGAAGGATCGTTACAGAGAGCAGAGTTTGGAGACTGCAGTACAGAAGGACTGTTAGAGAGAGCAGAGTTTGGAGACTGGGGTGGAGAAGGATTGTGGCAGAGAGCAGATTTTGGAGACTGGTGTGCAGAAGGACTGTTGCAGAGAGCAAGGTTGAAGACTGTGGTGCAGAAGGACTGTTGCAAAGAGCAGAGTTTGCAGAGTGAGGTTCATAAGGACTATTACATAGAGCAGAGTTTGGAAACTGTGTTGCAGAAAGATTGATACAGAAAGCAGAGTTTGGAGACTGGGGTTAAGAAGGACCCTTCCAGAGAATAGAGGTTGAAGATCCTTGTACATAAGAACTGTTGTAGAGAACAGAAGTTGGAGACTGAGGTGCAGAGGGACCATTGCAGAGACCAGAGTTTGGAGACTGGGGAGCAGAAGGAATGTTACGGAGAGAAGAGTTTGGAAACTGAGGTGCAGGAGGATCTTACAGAGAGAAGAGTTTGGAAACTGGGGTGCAGAGAGACCAATGCAGAGAGCAGAGTTTGGAGACTGAGGTGCAGAAGGACTGTTGAAGAGAGAAGATATTGGAGACTTGGGTGTAGAAGGACTGTTGCAGAGAGCATAGGATGGAGATTGGGGTGCAGAAGGACTGTTGCAGAGAGCAGAATTTGGACACTGAGGTGCGGAAGGACTGTTACAGAGAACAGAGGTTGGAGAATTGATTACAGAAGGACTAATACAGAAAACAGAGGTTTAAGACTGGGGTGCAGAAGGACCGTTACAGAGAGATGTGTTTGGAAACTGCAGTACAGAAGGACTTTTACAGAGAGCAGAGGTTGGAGACTGGGGTGGAGAAAAACTGTTGCAGAGATCAGATGTTGGAGACTGGTGTGCGAAGGACTGTTGTAGAGAGTAGAGGTTGGAGATTGGGGTGTAGAAAAACTGTTATAGAGAGGAGAGGTTTGAGACTGGGGTGCAGAAGGACCGTTGCAGAGAGGTGAGGTGGGAGACTGAGGTGCAGAACCATTGTTACAGAGTGCAGAGGAAGGTTACTGGGGTACAGAAGGACTGATCCAAAGAGCAGAGGTTGGAGACTGGGGTGCAGAAGGCCTGTTACAGAGAGCAGAGTTAGGAGACTGAGCTGATGAAGGATTGTTACAGAGAGCAGATGTTGCAGACTGAGGTGCAGAAAGACTTTTCCTAAAAAGAGAGGTTGGAGACTGGATGCAGAACGATTCTTACAGAGAGCAGACGATGGAGACTGGGGAGCAGAAGGAGTGTTACAGAGAGCAGAGTTTGGAGATTGGAGTGCAGAAGAACTGTTACAGAGAAAAGCTTTTGGAGACTGGGGTGAAGAAGGCCTGTAACAGATAGCAGATGTTGGAGACTGAGGTGCAGAAAGACTGTTGCAGAGTGCAGAGTTTGGAGACTGGGTTGCAGAAGGACTGTTTCAGAGAGCAGAGTTTGGAGACTGCAGTAGAGGAGGAATGTTACAGAGAGTAGAACTTTGAGACTGGGGTGCAGAAGGAATGTCAAAGAGAACAAAGTTTGGAAACTGGGGTGCAAAAGGATATTATAGAGACCAGAAGATTGAGACTGGTGTGCAGAAAGATCGTTGCAGAGAAGAGAGGTTGGAGACATGCGTGTAGAAGGTCTGTTGCAGAGAGCAGATGTTTGAGACTGGGGTGTAGAAGGACTGTTGCAGAGAGCAGAGATTGGAGACTGAGGTTCAAAAGGACCATTACAGAGTGCAGAGTTTGGAGAGTGCAGTACAGAAGGACTGTTACCGAGAGCAAATTTTCGAGACAGGAGTGCAGAAGGACTATTTCAGATAAAAGGCTTTGGAGACTGGGGTGCAGAAAAAATGATGCAGAGAGCAGAGGATGGAGACTATGATGAAGAAGGACTTTTACAGAGAGCAGAGTTTGGAGACTAGGGTGCACAAGGACTGTTACAGAAAGCAGAGTTTGGAGGCTTCTTTTCAGAAGGATAATACATAGAGTAGAAGTAGGAGAGTGGGGTGCAGAAGGATTGAAGAGAGCAAAAGTTGGAGACTCAGTTGTAGAAGAATCATTGCAGAGAGAAAAGTGGAGACTGGGGTGTAGAAGGATCATAACAGAGAGAAGAGGTGGGAGACTGGGGTGCAGAAAGACAGTTACAGAAAGCACAGTTTGGAAACTGGGGTGCATATCGAATTTTGCAGGAAGCCAAGTTTGGATTCTGGAGTGCAGAAGGACTGTTGCAGAGAGCAGAGTTTGGAGACTGAGATGCAGAAGGACTGTTACACATAGCAGACTTTGGAGACTGGGGTGACAAATCATGATACAGAAAGCAGAGGTGGGAGACTGGTGTGCAGAAAAATTGTTACAGAGAGCAGAGGTTGGAGACTGGTGTGTAGAAGAACTGTTGCAGAGAGCAGAGGTTGGAGATTTTGGTGCAGAAGGACTGTTGCAGAGAGCAAAAATTGGAGACTGAGGTGCAGAAGGAGTGTTACAGAGAGCAGGGTTTGGAGACTGGGGTGCAGAAGGACTGATACAGAGAGCAGAGTTTGGAGACTGGGTTGCAGAAGGCCTGTTATAGAGAGCAGAGGTTGGAAACTGGGTGCAGAAGGGCTGTTACAGAGAGCAGAGTTTGGAGACTGGTGTGCAGAAGTACGGTTGCAGAGAGCAGATGTTGGAGACTGGGATGCAGAAGTACTGTTACACATAGCAGAATTTGGAGACTGGGGTGAAAAATCATGATACAGAAAGCAGATGTGGGAGACTGGGGTGCAGAAAAAATTGTTACAGAGAGCAGAGTTTGGAGACTGGTGTGCAGAAAGACTGTTACAAAGAGCAGAGGTTAAAGACTGGTTTGTGGAAAGATTGTTGCAGAGAGCAGAGGTTGGAGACTTGGGTGCAGAAGGACTTTTGCAGAGAGCAGAATTTGGAGACTGAGGTGCAGAAGGACTGTCACAGATAGCAGAGTTTGGAGACTGGGGTGCAGAAGGACTGATACAGTGAGCAGAGTTTGGAGACTGGGATGCAGAAGGACTGATACAGAGAGCAGAGTTTGGAGACTGGGATGCAGAAGGACTGTTGCAGAGAGCAGAGTTTTTACACTAGGTTGCAGAAGGACTGTTACACAGAACAGAGGTTGAAGATTTTGGTGTAGAAGAACTGTTGCAGAGAGCAGAGTTTGGAGACTGGGTTAGAGAACGACTGTTACAGAGTGAAGATGTTTGAGACTGAGATGTAAAAGGACTGTTACAAAGAGAAGAGTTTGGAGACTGGGGTGCAGAAAGACTGATACAGAAAGCAGAGGTTGTAGACCTGGGTCCAGAATGAATCTTAACGAGAGCAGAGGATGGATACTGCAGTACAGAAGGACTGTTAAAGAGAACAGAGGTTAGAGACTAGGGTACAGTAGGACTGTTGGAGAGAGCACAGGTTGGCGAATGGGATGCAGAAGGACTTTTGCAGAAAGCAGTGTTTGGAGACTGAGGTGCAAAAGAACTGAAATAGAGAGCGGAGTTTGGAGACTGTGGTGCTGAAGGACTTATACAGAAAGCAGATTTTGGAGACTGGGGTTCAGAAGGACCATTGCAGAGAGCAGAGGTTAGATATTTGCGTGGGGAAGAAATGTTACAGACAGCAGAGTTTGGAATCTGGAGTGCAGAAGGATCTAACAGAGAATAGAAGTTAGAGACTGGTACAGAAGGGCTGTTACAGAGATCAGAGGTTGGAGACTGGGGTGGAGAAGAAATCCTTCATAGAGTAAAAGTTGGAGACTGGGGTGCAGAAGAACTGTTGTAGAGAGCCGAAGTTGGAGACTGGGGTGCAGAGGATTGTTGCAGGGAGTAAAGGTTGGATATGACATTCTGAAGGACTCTTGCAGACAACAGAGGTTGGAGAATAGGGTGCAGAAAGACCGCAGCAGAGAACAGATGTCATAGACTGAGGTGCAGAAGGATTGTTACAGAGAGCAGAGGTTGGAGACTGAGGTGAAAAAGGACTGTAACAAAGATCAGAATTTGGAGACTGGGGTGAAGAAGGATCTTTCAGAGAGCAGAGGTTGGAGCCTGGGGTGCAGAAGAACTGTTGCAGAGAGCAGAAGTTGGAGACTGGGGTGCAGAAGGATTTTTGAAGGGAGCAGAATTTGGAGACTGAGGTGCCTCAGGACTCTTGCAGACAATAGACGTTGGAGAATGGGGTGCAGAAAAACCGTTGCAGAGAGCAGATTTGTGAGACTGAGGTGCAGAAGGTTTGTTACAGAGAGCAGAGGTTAGAGACTTGGGTGAAGAAGGACTGTTACAGAGGTCAGAGTTTGGAGACTGGTGTGCAGAAGGATCTTTCAGAGAGCAGATGTTGGAGACTGGGGTGCAGACGAACTGTTGCACAGACCAGAGGTTGGATACTGGGGTTCAGAAGGACTGTTCCAGAGAGGAGAGTTTGGTGACTTGGTTGCAGAAGGATCTTACCTGGAGCAGAAATTGGAGACGGAGGTTCAGAAAAAATGATATGCAGAGCAGAATTTGGAGACTGGGGTGCAGATGGACCATTGCCGAGAACAGAGGTTGGAGACTGGCGTGAAGAAGGTCCGTTGCAAAGAGCAGAGGTTGAAGACTGGTTGGAGAAGGAATGCTACGGAGAGCAGAGTTAGGAAACTTGGGTGCAGAAAGATCTTACAGAGAGCAGAGTTTGGAGAATAGAGTGCAGAAGGACTGTTACAGAGAGCAGAGGTTGGAGACTTAGTCGTAAAAAAACTGTTACAGAAAGCAGAGCTTGGAGACTGTGGTGGACAAAGATAGTTGCAGAGAGCAAAGTTTTCAGACTGAGGTGCAGAAGCACTGTTGCAGAGAGCAGATGTTGGAGACTGGGGTGCAGAAGGACTTTTGCAGAGAGCAGAGTTTGGAGACTGGGGTCCAAAACAATCGTTGCAGAGAGCAGAGGTTAGAGACTGGGGTACAGTAGGACGATTGAAGATATCAGAGTTTGGGAACTGAGGTGCAGAAGGATTGTTACAGAGAACAGAAGTTGGATCCTGGGGTGCAGAAGGACTGTTACAGAGAACAGAGTTTGGAGATTTCGGTGAAGAATGCCTGTTACAGAGAGCAGAGTTTGGTGAAGAGATGCATAACGACTGTTACAGAGGGCAGACATTGGAGACTGGGTTGCGGAAAAATTTTACAGTGACCAGAGGTTGGAGACTGAGGTGCAGAAGGACCGTTACAGAGAGTAGAGGTTGGATACTGAGGTGCAGAAGGACCATTGAAGAGAGCAGAGGTAGATTCAGCGATGCAGAAGGACTTTTACAGAGAGCAGAGATTGGAGCCTGGGGTGCAGAAGGACTGTAGCAGATAGCAGTTATTGGAGACTGGGGTGAAGAAGGACTGTTGCAGGGAACAGGTGTTAGAGACTTGGGTGCAGTAGGACTGTTGCAAAGAGCAGAATTTGGAGTCTGAGGTGCAGAAGGACTGTTACAGAGATAAGAGGTTGGAGACTGGGGTGCAGAAGGACTGATACAGAAAGCAGAGGTTAAAGACTGGGGTGCAGAAGGCCTGTTACAGAGAGCAGAGTTTCTAGACGAGGGTGCAGAAGGACTGTTAGAGAGAGAAGAGTTGTTAGACAAGGTTGCAGAAGGATCTTACAAAGAGCAGAGATTGAAGACCGAGGCGCAGCAGGACTGTTACAGAGAGCAGAGGTTGAAGCCAGGGGTGCAGAAGGCCTTTTAAGAAGAGCAGAGGTTGGAGAATGGCTGCAGAATGACTTTTACATATGGCAGAGTTGGAAACTGGTTTACAGACGGATCTTACAGAGAGCAGATATTGAAGACTGAGGTGCAGAAGGACAGTTACAGAGAGTAGAGGTTGGAGACTGAGGTGCCGAAGGATCGTTGCAGAGAACAGAATTTTAAGACTGAGGTGCTGAAGGACTGTTGCAGAGAGCACATGTTGGAGACTGGGTTTCAGAAGTACTGTTGCAGAGAGCTGAGGTTGGAGACTGGGGTGCACAAGGATTGTTGTAGAGAGCAGAGGTTTGATACTGGGGTGGAGAAAGATTGTTATAGAGAACAAACTTTGGAGAATGGGGTGCAGAAGGGCTATTACAAAGAGCAGAGTTTGGGCACTGGGTTTCAGAAGGATCTTACAGAGAGCACATTTTGGAGACTGACATACAGAAGGACTGTTGCAGAGAGAAGAGGTTGGAGACTGGGTTACAGAAGGACTGATACACAGAGCAGAGGTTGGAGACTGGGTTGTAGAAGCACTGTTGCAGAGAGGAGAGGTTGGAGACTTGGGTGAAGAAATACTGTTGTAGAGAGTAGAATTTGGAGACTGAGGTGCAGAAGGACTGTTACAGAGAGCATAGTTTGGAGACTGGGGTGCAGAAGGACTGTTACAGAGAGCAGAGTTTGGAGACTGGGATGCAGAAGGACCGTTACAGAGAGCAGAGTTTTGAGACTAGGGTACAGAAGGACTGTTGAAGAGAGCAGATGTTTTAGACTGTGGTTCAGAAGAACTGTAGAAGAGAGCAGAGGTTAGAGAATGGGGTGTAGAAGTAAGGTTGCAGAGAGCAGAGGTTGGAGAAAGAGGTGCAGAAGGACTATTACAGAGAGCAGAGGTTGGAAACAGTGGTGCAGAAGAAATGATACAGAAAGCAGAGGTTTGAGATTGTGGTGCAGAAGGACCGTTACAGAGAGCAGAGCTTGAAGACTGCCGTACAGAAGAACTGTTACAGAGAGCAGAGGTTGGCGAATGGGTAGCAGAAGAACTGATGCAGAGAACAGAGTTTGGAGGCTGGGGTGCAGCAGGACCAGTGCAGAATCCAGAGGTTGGAGACTGTGGTGGAAAAAGAATGTTACAGAGAGCAGAGTTTGAAAACTGGTATGTAGAAGGATCTTACATTACAGATAGCAGAGATTGTAGACTGAGGTGCAGCAAGACTGTTACAGAGAGCAGAGGTTGGAGACTGGGGTGCAGAAAGATCGTTGCAGACAGCAGAGATTCCAGACTGAGGCGCAGAAGGACTGTTGCTGATAGCAGATGTTGGAGACTTGGGTGCAGAAGAACTGTTGCAGAGAGCAGATTCTAGAGACTGGGATGCAGAAGGATCATTGCAGAGAGCAGAGTTTGGAAACTGGGTTGCAGAAGGACTGTTACACAAAGCAGAGTTTGGAGACTGGGGTGAAAAAGGACTTTTTCAGAGAGCGGATGTTGGAGACCTAGGTGCAGAAGGACTGTTGCAGAGAGCAGATGTTGGAGACTGGGATGCAGAATAATTATTTTAGAGAGCAGAGGTTGGACACTGGGGGGCAGAAAAACTGTTACACAGAATAGAGGTTGGAGACTGGGGTGAAGAAGGACTGTTGCAGAGAGCAGATGTTGGAGATTTGGGTGCAGAAACACTGTTGCAGAGAGCAGAATTTGAAGACTGAGGTTCAGAAGGACTGTTGCAGATAGCAGAGGATGGAGACTGGGGTGCAGGACTGATACACAAAGCAGAGTTTCCAGACTGGGGTGCAGAAGGACCATTACATAGAGCAGAGTTTGGAGACTGCAATACAGGAGGACTATTACAGAGAGAAGAGGTCAGAGATTGGGGTGGAGAAGAACTGTTTCAGAGTGCAGATGTTGGAGACTGGGGTGCAGAAGAACTGTTGCAGAGAGCAGAGTTTAGAGACTGGGGTGCAGAAGAACTGTTGCAGAGAGCAGCGGTTGGAGACTGTGGTGCAGAAAGAATGTTACAGAGAGCAAAGTTTGGAGACAGAGGTACAGAATTACTGATAAAGAAAGCAGAGGTTAGAGACTATGGTGCAGAAGGACTGTTACAGAGAGCAGAGGTTGCAGACAGGGGTGCAGAAGGACTGTTGAGGAGAGGAGACGTTGGAGACTGGTGTGCAGAAGAATCGTTGCAGAGAGCAGAGTTTGGAGACTGAGGTGCAACAAGACTGTTACAGAGAGTATAGGTTGGAGATTCGGGTGCAAAAGGCCTGTTACAGACAGCAGAGTTTGGAATCTGGGGTGCAGAGTGACTGTTACAGAGAGCAGAGTTTTTAGACAAGGTTGCAGAAGGAACTTACACAGAGCAGAGATTGTAGACCTAGGTGCAGAAGGACTTTTACAGAGAGCAGAGATTGGTGGCCTGGGTGCAGAAGGCCTGTTACGGAGAGCAGAGTTTGGAGACTAGGGTGCAGAAGGACTGATACAGAGGGCAGAGTTTTTAGACTGGGTTGCCAAAGTATCTAACAGAGAGCAGATGTTGGAAACTGAGGTGTAGAATGATCGTTGCAGAGAGAAGAGTTTGGAGACTAGGGTGCTGAAGGCCTGTTACAGAGAGCAGAGTTTAGAGACTAAGGTGCAGATGGCCTGTTAAAGAGAGCAGAGTTTGAAGACTGGGGTTCAGAAGGATTGATATAGAGAGCAGAGTTAGGATACTGGGTGGCGGAAGGATCTTACAGATAGCAGAGTTTTTAGACTGAGGTGAAGGAGGACTGTTACAGAGAGCAGTGGTTGGAGACTGGGGTGCAGAAGGATTGTGCAGAGAGAAGCGGTTTGAGACTGAGGTGTAGAAGGACTTTTACAGAGAGCAGAGGTTGGAGACTGAGGTGCAGAAGGACTGTTACAGGGAGCAAATTTTTGAGACTATGTTGCAGAAGGATCTTATATAGAGCAGAGTTTGGAGACTGAGGTGCAGAAGGACTGTTACAGAGAGCAAAGTTGGAGTCTGGGGTGCAGAAGGTTTGTTGCAGAGAGCAAAATTTTCAGACTTAGGTTAAGAAGGACTTTTGCAGAGAGCAGATTTTGGTGACTGGGGTGCAGAAAGATGGTTACAGAGAACAGAATTCGGAGACTGTGGTGCAGAACCACTGCTACACAGAGCAGAGTTCTGAGACTGGGGTGCAGAAAAACTTTTGCAGAGAGCAGAGTTTTTTTATTCTGGGTTTAAAAGGATCTTAAAGAGAGCAGAGGTTTGAGACTGAGGTGCAGAAGGACTGTTGCAGAGAGCAGGTGTTGGAGACTGCAGTACATAAGGACTGTTGCAGAGAGCTGAGGTTGGAGACTAGGGTAAACAAGGACTATTTCAGAGAGCAGATATTGGAGACTGTTGTTCAGAAGGACTGTTGCAGAGAGCAGAAGTTGGAGAATGGGGTACAGAAAGACTTTTGCAGAGAGAAGAGTTTGAAGACTGAGGTTCAGATGCACGGATAATGAAAGCAAAGTTTAGAGAGTGGCGTGAAAAAGCAACTTTACAGAGATCAGAGTTTGGAGACTCTGGTACAGAAGAACTATTACAGAGAGTAGAGTTTTGAGACTGGGAGCAGAAGGACTGTTGTGGAGTGCAGAGGTAGGAGACTGGGTTGCAACAGGACCGTTGCAGAAAGCAGAGGTTGGAGACTGGCGTGGAGAAGGAATATTACAGAGAGCAGATTTTGGAAACTGGGGTGTAGAAAGATCTTTCAGAGACCATAGGTTGGATACTGAGTTTCAGAAGGATCGTTGCAGAGAACAGAGGTTGGAGACTGGGGTGAAGAAGGATCGTTGCAGTCAGCAGAGTTTTCAGACTGAGATGCAGAATAATTGTTACACAGAGCAGAGGTTGAAGAATGAAGTGAAGAAGGACAGTTACAGAGAGCAGATGTGGGAGACAGGGGTGCAGGACTGATAAAGAACAGAAGTTGGAGACTGAGATACAGTAGGACTCTTTCAGAGAGCAGATGTTGGAGATTCGGGTGCAGAAGGATTATTGCAGAGAGCAAGTTTTCAGACTGAGGTACAGAAGAACTGTTGAAGAGAGCAGATGTTGGAGATTGGGGTGCACAAGGACTGTTAAAGCGAGCATAGGTTTGAGACTGGGGTGCAGAGGGATCGTTGCAGAGAGCAGAGGTTGGAGACTTGGGTGCAGAAAGCCTTTTACAGAGAGCAGAATTTGGAGACTGAGGCGCATTAGGACTGTTTCAGAGAGCAGAGATTGGAGACTGGGGTGCAGAAGGACTGTTGTAGAGCAGATTATGGAGACCAGGGTGTTGAGGAACTATTACAGAGAGCAGAGGTAGTAGACTGGGGTGCAGAAGCATCATAAAGAAAGCAGAGTTTGAAGACTGAGGTGCAGAAGGACTGTTGCAGAGAGCAGAGATTTGAGACTGGGGTCCAGAAGGACTTATACAGAGGGTAGAGGTGGGAGACTGGGGTGCAGAAGCATCTTACAGCAAGCGAAGTTTGGAGACTGAGGTGCAGAAAGACTGTTGCAGAGAGCAGAGGTTGGAGACTGGGGTGCAGAAAGACTGTTATAAAGAGCAGAGTTTGGAGACTGGGAAGCAAAAGGACTGTTGCAGAGTACAGAGTTTTGAGACTGGGGTCTAGCAGGACCGTTGCAGAAAGCAGACGTTGAAGACTGGCGTGGAGAAAAAATATTACAGAGAGCAGATTTTGGAAACTGGAGTGTAGAAGGATTTTTCAGAGAGCAGAGGTTGGAGACTGAGTTGCAGAAGGATCGTTGCAGAGAGTAGATGTTGGATACTGGGGTGCAGAAGGATTGTTTAGAGAGCAGATGTTGGAGACTGGGGTGCAGAAGGACTCTTGCCGAGAGCAGAGTTTGAAGACTGAGGTGGAGAAGGAATGTTACAGAGAAAGCGGTTGGAGACTGGCATACAGAAGAATTGTTGCAGAGAGCAGAGGTTTAAGACTGAGGTACAGAAAGATCGTTGCAGAGAGCAGAGGTGGAGACTTGGCTGCAGAAGGACTGTTACACAGAGCACACGTTGCAGACTGGGATGCAGAAGGAATGTTGCAGACAGCAGCGGTTGGAGACTGGGGTGCATAAGGACTGTTGCAGAGAGCAGAGTTGGATATGAGGTGCAGAAGGACTGCTACAGAGAGCAGAGTATTTAGACTGGGGAGCAGAAGGACTGATACAGAAAGCAGAGGTGGAGACTAGTGTGCAGAAGGACTGTTACAAAGAGCAGAGTTTGGAGAATGCAAAGAGCAGAGGTTGGCAACTGGGGTGCAGAAGGAGTGTGGCAAAGAACAGAGGTTGGAAACTGAGGTGCAAAAAGACTTTTACAGAAAGCAGAGTTTTTAGACAATGTTGCAGAAGGATCTTTCAGAGAGCAGAGTTTGTAGACCGAGGTGCATCAGGACTGTTAAAGAGATCAGAGGTTGGAGACTGGGGTTCAGAAGGCCTGTTATGGAGAGCAGAGTTTGGAGAAGGGCTCCAGAAGGACTGTTACTAGTGGCAGAGTTTGGAGACTTGGTTTTAGAAGGATTTTCCAGAGAGCAGATGTTGGAGACTGAGGTGCAGAAGGACTGTTACAGAGAGTTTGGAGACTGAGTTTCAGAAGGATCGTTGCAGAGAACAGAGATTGGAGACTGGGGTACAGAAGGATCGTTGAAGTCAGCAGAGTTTCCAGGCTGAGATGCAGAAGGAGCCTTACACAGAGCAGAGGTTGAAGACTGAGGTGAAGTAGGACAGTTACAGAGAGCAGATGTGGGAGACAGGGTGGCAGGACTGATACAGAGCAGAATTTGGAGACTGATTTACAGAAGAACTGTTAGAGAGAGCAGAGGTTGGAGACTCGGGTGCAGAAGGATAATTGCAGAGAGTAGAGTTTTCAGACTGAGGTACAGAAGAACTGTTGCAGAGAGCAGATGTTGGAGATTGGGGTGCACAAGAACTGTGGCAGCGAGAAGAGTTTGGAGACTGGGGTGCAGAGGGATGGTTCCAGAGAGCAGAGGTTTTAAAGCGGGTTGCAGAAGGACTGTTACAGAGAGCATAGATTGGAGACTGGGGTGCAGAAGGACTCTTGCAGAGCAGATTATGGAGACTAGGGTGTAGAAGGACTGTTCCAGAGAGCAGAGGTTGGAGACTGGGGTGCAGAAGGACTGTTTCAGAGATCAGAGGATGGAGACTGGGTTGGAGAAGGATTGTTGCAGAGAGCAGATTTTGGAAACTTGGGTGCAGAAGGAATGTTGCACAGAGCAGTATTTGGAGACTGGGGTGCATATGGACTATTGCAGACAGCAGAGGTTGCAGACTGAAGTGCAGAAGGACTGATACAGACAGCAGAGTTTCAAGAATGTGGTGCAGAAAGACTGATACAAAAAGCAGAGGTTGGAGAATGTGGTGCAGAAGGACCCTTAAAGAGAACAGAGGTTGGAGACTGCGGTACAGAAGGACTGTTACAGACAGCAGAGGTTTTAGACTGGGGTGCAGAATAACTGTTGTATAGATCAGAGTTTGGAGACTTCGGTGCAGAAGGACCATTTCAGAAAGCAGAGGTTGAAGACTGGGCTTAAGAAGGATCTTACAGAGAGCAGAGTTTGCACACTGAGGTGCAGAACGACTGTTGCAAAGAGAACAGGTTGGAGATTGGGGCACAGAAGGACTTTTGCAGAGAACAGAGGTTGGAGTTTGAGGTGCAGAAGGACTCTTACAGAGAGCAGAGGTCGGAGACTGGGGTGCAGAATAACTGATACATAACGCAGAGTTTGTAGACTCGGGTGCATAAGGACCGTTACAGAGAGCAAAGGTTGGAGATTGCAGTACAGAAGGACTGTTACAGAGAGCAGATTTAGAGACAGGTGAGCAAAATTGTCTTACAGAGAGCATAGGTTGTAGACTGGGGTGCAGAAGGACTTTTGAAGAGCAGATCATGGAGACAAGGGTGTAGAAGGACTGTTAGAGAGAGCAGACGTTGTAGACTGGGGTGCAGAAGCATCATACACAGAGCAGAGTTTGGAGACTGAGGTGCAGAAGAACTGTTGCAGAGAGCAGAGATTGGAGACTGGGGTGCAGAAGGACTGATACAGAGGGCAGAGTTTGGAGACTGGTGTGGAGAAGCATCTTACAGCGAGGGAAGTATGGAGACTGAGGTGCAGAAAGACTGTTGCAAAGAGCAGAGGTTGGAGACTGGGGTGCAGAAGGACTGTTAAAGAGAGCAGAGTTTGGAGACTTGGGTGCAGAAGGCCTGTTACAGATAGAAGAGCTTTGAGACTGGAGTGTAGACGGCCTCTGACAGAGAGCAGAGATTGGAGAGTGGGGTGCAGAAGGACAGTTGCAGAGAAGAGAAGTTGGAGACTGGCGTGAATAAGGACCGTTGCTGAGAGAAGAGGTTGGACTGATGTGCAGAAGGACTTTTACAGAGAGCACAGGTAGGAGACTGGGGTGCAAAATGAATGTTTCAGAGAACAGAGGTTGCAGACTGGGGTGCAGGAGGACTGTTACAGAAAGCAGAGGCTAGAGACTGAGGTGCACAAAGACTGTTAAAGAGAGTAGAGGTTGGAGAGTGTGTTCAGAAGGACTTATTGAGAAAGCAGATGTTGGAGACTGGGGTGCAGAAGGACGGATAAAGAGAGCAGACTTTGGATACTCCAGTAAAGAAGGACTGCTACAGAGTGCAGAGGTTGGAGAATGGGGTGCAGAAGGAGTGTTGCAGAGAACAGAGGTTGGAGATTGGGGTGCAGAAGCACCTTTGCAGAGAGCAGAGTTTGGAGACTGAGGTGCAGAATTATTGTTACAGAGATCAGAGTTTGGAGACTGGGGTGCAGAAAGACTGTTTCAGTGAGCATAGTTTGCAGACTGGGTCTCAGAAGTGTCTCACAGAAAGAAGAGGTTGGAGACTGATGTACAGAAGGACTGTTACAGCGAGCAGAGTTTGAAGTCTGGGGTGTAGAAGAATTGTTGCAGAGAGCAGAGTTTTCAGACTGAGGTACAGAAGATCTGTTGCAGAGAACAGATGTTGGAAACTTGGTGAAAAAGGATTTTTGCAGCGAGCACAGGTTGGAGACAGGGTGCAGAAGAATCTTTGCAGAGAGCAGAGGTTGGAGACTGGGGTGCAGAAGGATGGACAAAGGCAGAAGAGTTTGGAGACTGGGGTGCAGAAGGCCTGTTACAGAGAGCAGAGTTTGGAGAGTGGGGTGCAGAAGGACTGTTACAGAGAGCAGAGTTTGGAGACTGGGATGCAGAAGGATCTTACAGAGATCAGAGTTTGGAGACTGAGGTGCAGATGCACTGTTGCAGAGAGTAGAGTTTGGAGACCTAGGAGCAGAAAGACCATTGCAGAGAGCAGAGCTTGGAGACTGAGGTGCAGAATGATTGATAAAGAGAGCAGAGGTTGGAGACTTGGGTACAGAAGGACTGTTGCAGAGAGTAGAGGTTTTAGACTGGGGTGTAGAAGGACTGTTGCAGAGAGTAGAGGTTGCAGATTGGGGTGAAGAAGGACTGTAGCAGAGAGCAGAGTTTGGAGACTAAGGTGCAGAAGGACAGATACACAGAACAAAGGTTGGAGACTCGGGTGCAGAAGGACTAAGACAGAAAGCAGAGCTTGGAGACTCATGTGCAGAAGGACCCTTACAGAGAGCAGTGTTTGGAGACTTCAGTACAGAAGGACTCTTAAAAAGAGCAAATGTTGGAGAATGGGGTGGAGAAGAACTGTTGCAGAGAGCAGATGTTGGAGACTGGTGTGCAAAACAACTGTTGCAGAGAGCAGATGATAGAGACTAGGGTTCCAGGGGTTGCAGACTGAGTTGCAGACTGAGTTGCAGAAAGACTGATACAGAGGGCATAGTTTGGAGACTGTGGTTCAAAATGACTGACACAGAAAGCAAAGTGTGGATACTGGAGTACATAAAGACACTTACAGAGAAAAGATTTTGGAGGCTGTGATACAGAAGGACTGTTACAGAGAGCATGAGTTCGAGACTGGGGTGCAGAAAGATCAGTGGGGTGAGCACAGTATGGAGACTGGGGTGTAGAAGGACTGTTGCAGAGAGCAGAGGTTGGAGACTGGGGTGTAGAAGGACTGTTGCAGAGAGCAGACTTTGGAGACTGGGGTGCAGGAAGACTGTTGCGTAAAGCAAAGGTTGGAGACTGCATTACAGAAGGACTGTTACAGAGAGCAGAGGTTGGAGACAGGTGTGAAGAATTATCTTACAGAGAGCATAATTTGGAGACTTGGGTGCAGAAGGACTGTTGCATAGCAGATTATGGAGACTAAGGTGTAGATGGACTGTTTCTGAGAGCAGAGGTAATAGACTGGGGTGCAGAAGCATCATACAAAGAGCAGAGTTTGGAGAATGAGGTGATGAAGCACTGTTGCAGAGAGCAGAGATTGGAGACTGGGATGCAGAAGGACTGATACAGAGGGCAGAGTTTGGAGACTGGGGTGCAGAAGCAACATACAGCGAGCGACCTATGGAAACTTGGTGCAGAAAGACTGTTGCAAAGAGCAGAGGTTGGAGACTGGGGTGCAGAAGGACTGTTAAAGAGAGCAGAGTTTGGAGACTTGGGTGCAGAAGGCCTGTTACAGAGAGCAGAGGTTGGAGACTGCAGAACAGAAGGACTGTTACAGAGAGTAGATGTTGCAGACTGTGGTGCAGAAGGACTGTTGCAAAGAACAGAACTTGGAGACTGGGGTGCATAAGGAGCGTTGTTGAGAGAAGAGATTGGAGACTGATGTGCAGAAGGATTGTTATAGAGAGCATAGGTTGGAGACTGAGGGTCAGATGGACTTTTACAGAGAGTAGAGTTTGAAGACTTGGGTGCAGAAGGACTGATACAGAGAGCAGAGGTTGGAGACTGGGGTACAGAAGGAATGTTGCAGAGTACAGAGTTTTAAACTGGCGTGCAGAAGGACTGTTGCAGAGAGCAGAGTTTTGAGACGGGGTGTAGAAGGACTGTTACAGAGAGCAAAGGTTGAAGCCTGTGGTATATAAGGACTGATACAGAAAGCAGAGTTTGGAGACGGGGATGAAGAAGGACCGTTACAGAGATCAGAGGTTGGATACAGGTGTGCAGAAGGATCTTACAGGGAGCAGAGTTTTGAGATGTGATGTAGAAGGAATGTTGCAGAGAGCAGAGGTTGGACACTTGGGTACAGAAGGACTGTTGCAGACAGCAGAGGTTAAAGACTGTGGTGCAAAAGGACTGTTACAGAGAGCAGAGTTTGGACACTGGGGTGAAGAAGGATCGTTGCAGAGAGCAGAGATTTGAGACTTGTGTGCAGAAGGACTGTTACAGAGAGCAGAGGTTGGAGACTGGGGTGCAGAAACGCTGTTACAGAGAGTAGAGATAGGAAAGTGAGGTGCAGAAGGACTGTTACAGAGAGCAGAGTTTGGAGACTGGGGTGCAGAAGGACTGTTGCAAAGAGCAGAGGTTTTAGACTTGGGTGTAGAAGGACTGTTGCAGAGAGTAGAGGTTGGAGATTGGGGTGAAGAAGGACTGTAGCAGAGAGCAGAGGTTTATTACTAAGGTGCAGAAGGACAGTTACACAGAACAAAGGTTGGAGACTCGGGTGCAGAAGGACTGATACAGAAAGCAGAGCTTGGAGACTCCTATGTAGAAGGACCCTTACAGAGAGCAGTGGTTGGAGACTGCAGTACAGAAGGACTGTTAGAAAGAGCAGAGGTTGGAGACTGGGGTGGAGAATAACTGTTTAGAGATCAGATGTTTGAGACTTGTGTGCAAAAGGACTGTTGCAGAGAGCAGAGGATGGAGAATGGTGTTCAAGAGGACTGTTTCAGAATGCAGAGGTTGCAGACTGAGTTGCAGAAGGACTGATACAGAGGGCAGAGTTTGGAGACTGTGGATCAAAACAACTGATACAGAAAGCAGAGGTTGGATACTGGAGTATATATGGACACTTACAGAGAAAAGAGTTTGGAGACTACGGTACAGAAGGACTGTTACTGCGAGCATGGGTTGGAGACTGGGGTGCAGAAGAATTTTGGGGGTGAGCAGAGTATGGAGACTGGGTTGTAGAAGGACTGTTTCAGAGAGCAGAGTTTGTAGACTGGGTTGTAGAAGGACTGTTTCAGAGAGCAGACTTTGGAGACTGGGGTGCAGAAGGACTGTTGCATAAAGCAGAGGTTGGAGACAGGTGTGCAGAATTATCTTACAGAGAGCATAGGTTGGAGACTGGGGTGCAGAAGGACTGTTTTATAGCAGATTAGGAGACTAAGGTATAGATGGACTGTTTCCGACAGCAGAGGTTGTAGTCTGGGGTGCAGAAGTATCATACAAAGAGCAGAGTTTGGAGCCTGAGCTGAAGAAGCACTGTTGCAGAGAGAAGAGATTGGAGACTGGGTTGCAGAAGGACTGATACAGAGAGCAGAGTTGGGAGAATGGGGTGCAGAAGCATCATACAGCGAGCGAAGTATAGAAACTTGGTGCAAAAAGACTGTGGCAGAGTGCAGAGGTTGGAGACTGGGGTGCAGAAGGACTGTTAAAAATAGCAGACTTTGGAGACTTGGGTTCAGAATGCCTGTTACAGAGAGCAGAGTTTGGAGACTGCAGTACAAAAGGACTGTTACAGAGAGAAGATGTTGTAGTCTGTGGTGCAAAAAGACTGTTGTAGAGAATAGCAGTTGGAGACTAGGGTGCATAAAAACTGTTGCTGAGAGAAGACGTTAGAGACTGATGTGCAGAAGGATTGTTACAGAGAGCATAAGTTGGAGACTGAGGTGCAGAAGAACTGTTACAGAGAGTAGAGTTTGGAGACTTGGGTGCAGAAGGACTGATACAGAGAGCAGAGGTTGGAGACTGAGGTACAGAAAAAATGTTGCAGAGTGCAGAGTTTTAAACTGGCGTGCAGAAAGACTGTTGCAGAGAGCAGAGGTTGAAGCCTGTGGTGAAGAAGGACTGATACAAAAAGCAGTGTTTGGAGACAGGGATAAAGAAAGACCATTACAGAGATCAGAGGTTGGATACAGGTGTGCAGAAGTATCTTACAGGGAGGAGAGTTCTGAGACTGGGGTGTATAAGCAGTGTTGCAGAGAGCAGAGATGGAGACTTGGGTGCAGAAGGACTGTTGCAGAGAGCAGAGGTTAAAGACTGTGGTGCAGAAGAACTGTTACAGAGAGCAGTGTTTAGACACTGGGGTGAAGAAGGATCGTTTCATAGAGCAGAGATTGAAGACTCGTGTGCAGACGGACTGTTACAAAGAGCAGAGGTTGGAGACTGAGGTGCAGAAGGATTGTTACAGAGAGCAGATTTTGGAGACTGGGGTGCAGGACTTATACAGAAAGCTGATGTTAGAGACTGGAGTGCAGAATTATTGTTGCAGAAAGAAGTTATTGGAGACTGGGTTTCAGAAGGTCTGTTGCAGAGAGCAGAATTTGGAGACTTAGGTGCCGAAAAACTGTTACAGAGAGCAGAGGTTCGAGTCTGGGATACAGAAGGACTGTTGCAGAGAACAGAGGTTGAAGACTGGGGTGCAGAAGGACTGTGGAAGAGAGCAGAATTTTCAGTTGAGGTGCAGAAGGACTAATGCAGAGAGCAGATTTTAGAGACTGGGGTGCAGAAGGACTGTTGCAGAGAGCAGAGGTTGGAGATTTTTGTGCAGAAGGACTGTTCTAGAGAGGAGATGTTGAAGACTGGGGTGCAGAAAGCCTGTTACAGAGAGCTGAGTTTGGAGAAGGGGTGCAGAAGGACTGTTACAGAGAGCAGATTTTGGAGATTGGTTTGCAAAAGTATCTTCCAGAGAGTAGAGGTTGGATACTGAGATGCATAAGGACTGTTACAGAGAGTAGAGGTTGGATACTGAGGTGCAGATGGACAATTGCAGAAAGAAGAGTTTGAAGACTGAGGTACAGAAGGACTGTTACAGAGAGCAGAGGTTGGAGACTGAGGTGCAGAAGGACTGATACAGAAAGCAGGGTTTAGAGACTGGTGTGCAGAAGGACCATTACAGAGAGCAGAGGTTGGGGACTTTGGTGCAGAAGAACTGTTACAGAGAGCAGAGGTTGGAGATTGGGGTGCAGAAGGACTGTTTTACAGAGCAGACGTAGGAGACTGGGGTGCAGAAGGATTGTTGCAGAGAGCAGAGGTTGGAGATTGAGGTGCAGAATGACTGTTATAAAGAGCAGAGGTTGGAGACTGGGGTGCAGAAGGACTGTTGCAGAGAACAGAGGTTTGCGACTGAGGTGCACAAGGTCCCTTGAATATAGCAGAGATTAGAGACTGGGGTGAAGAAGGATCTTACAGAGAGCAGAGGTTGGAGACTGAAGTGCAGAAGGACTGTTGTAGAGAGCAGACGTAGGAGTAGAAGAAGGATCGTTGAAGAGAGCAGATGCTGGAGACTGGGGTGCAGAAGGACTGTAAGAGAGCACAGGTTGGAGACTGGGGTGCAGAAGAAATGTTGCAGAGAGCACATTTTGGAGACTTGGGTGCAGAAGGACTGATACAGAGATCAGAGGTTGAAGACTGGGGTGCAGAAGGACCGTTACAGATTGCAGAGGTTGGATACTGAGGTCCAGAAGGACTTTTACAGAGAGGAGAGCTTTGAGAAAGGGGTGTCAAAGGATTCTTACAGAGAGAAGAGGATGGATACTGGGGTGAAGAAAAAGTGTTACAGAGAGCAGAGTTTTGAGATTGGGGTTTAGAAAAACTGTTACAGAAAGCAGATGTTGGAGACTGTTGTGCAGAAGGCCTGTTACAGAGAGCAGAGTTTGGACATGAGGTGCAGAAGGATTCTTACAGAGAGCAGAGGTTGGACACCGATGTGCAGAAGAACTGTTACAGAGAGCAGAGCTTGGAGACTGGGGAGCAGAAGGACTTTTGCAGAGTGCAGAGGTTGGAGACTTGGATGCAGAAGGATCGTTGCAGAGAGCAGAGATTGAAGACTGAGGTGCAGGAGGATCTTTACAGAGAGCAGAGTTTGGAGACTGGGGTGCAGTAGGTTAGTTTCAGAGAGCACAGTTTTAAGACTGGAGTTCAGAAGAAATGTTGAAGAGAGAAGAGTTTGGAGACTGGGGTGCAGAAGGGCTGTAGCAGAGAGCAGCGGTTAAAGACTGGGGTGTAGAAGGACTGTTGCAGAGAGCAGACGTTGGTGACTGGGATGCAGAAGGATCGTTGCAGAGAGCATATGTTGGATACTGGGTATAATAAGACGTTTGCAGAGAGCAGAGGTTGGAGACTGGGTTGCAGAAGGACTGTTGCAGAGAGCAGAGGTTGGAGACTGAGGTGTAGAAGGACTGTTGCAGAGAGCAGTTGTTGGATACTGGTATTCAGAATTATCATTGCAGAGAGGAGAGGTTGGAGACTGCAGTTTAGAAGGACTGTTGCAGAGAGCAGAGGTTGGAGACTGAGGTGCAGAAGGATTGTTGCAGAGAGAAAAGGTTGGAGACTGGGGTGCAGAAGACCTGTTACAGAGCATACTTTGGAGACTGAGGTGCAGAAGGATTGTTGCAGACATGAGAGGTTTCAGACTGAGGCTTAGAGGGACTCATACAGAGATCAGAGTTTGGAATCTGAGGTTCAGAAGACTGTTACAGAAAGCAGACGTTGGCAATTGGGGTGCAGAAGGACCGTTATAGAGAGAAGAGTTTGGAGACTGCAGTACACAAGCACTGTTAGAGAGAGCAGAGTTTGGAGACTTTAATGCAGAAGGACCGTTGTAGAGAGCAGATGTTGGAGACTAGGGTGCAGAAGGACTGTTACAGAGAGCAGACATTGGAGACTGAGGTGCAGAAGGATTGATAAAGAGAGCAGAGTTTGGAGACTGCGGTACAGAAGGATCATTACAGAGAGCAAAGGTTGGAGACTGAGTTGCAGAAGGACTTTTAGAGAGAGCAGAGTTTGGATACTGGGGTGCAGAAGGACTGTCACAGAGAGGAGAGTTTGGAGAAAGGGATGTGAAAGGATCTTACAGAGAGCAGAATCTGGAGACTGGGGTGCCGAAGGACTTTTGCAGAGAGAAGAGGTTGGAGACTGAGGTTCAGAAGGATCGTTGCAGAGAAAAGAGGTTGGAGACTGGGGTGCAGAAAGACTGTTACAAAGAGCAGACTTTCGAGATTGGGGTGCAGAAGAACTGTTACAGAGAGAAGAGGTTGGAGACTTGGGTGCAGTAAGCCTGTTACAGAGAGCAGAGTTTGGAGACTGAGTTGCAGAAGGACTGTTACAGGGAACAGAGGTTGGAGACTGAGGTGCAGAAGGACTGTTACAGAGAGCACAGGTTAGTGACTGAGGTGCAGAAGGATTGGTACAGAGAGAAGAGGTTGGAGCATAGGTGTAGAATGACTGTTACAGAGTGCAGAGTTTGGAAACTGTGGTTCAGAAGGATCGTTGCAGAGAGCAGAGTTTGGACACTGAGGTGAAGAAGGACTGTTACAGAGAGCAGAGGTTTTAGACTTGGGTGCAGAATAACTGATACGGAATGTAGAGATTAGAGACTGGTGTGCAGTAGGACTGTTACAGAGAGTATAGTTTGTAGCCTTGGGTGCAGAAGGACTGCTGCAGAGAACAGAGGTTGGATACTGGGGTGCAGAAGGCCTGTTGTAGAGAGATGAGATTGGATACTGAAGTGCCGAATGACTGTTACAGAGTGCAAAGACTGAAAAACGGGTTGCAGAAGGATCTTACAGAGAGCAGAGGTTGGAGACTGGGGGGCAGAAGGACTGTTGCAGAAAACAGAGGTTGGAGACTGGGGTGCAAAATATTGTTACAGATAGCACAGTTTGGAGACTGGGGTTCACAAGGATTTTTGCAGAAAGTAGAGGTTTCAGACTGAGGTGCAGAAGGATCGTTACAGAGAGAAGAGGTTGGAATCTGAGATGCAGAAGGACTGTTACAGAAAGCAGAGGTTCGCAATTGGGGTGCAGAAGGACCGTTATAGAGAGAAGAGGTTGGAGACGGCGGTACAGAAGGACCGTTAGAGAGAGCAGAGTTTGGAGACTTTGGTGCAGAAGGATCTTTGAAGAGAGGAGATGTTGGAGACTAGGGTGCAGAAGGACTCTTACAGAGAGTAGACGTTTGAGACTGAGGTGCAGAAGGATTGATAAAGAGAGCAGAGTTTGGAGACTGGGGTACAGAAGGTCCATTACAGAGAGCAAAGTTTGGAGAGTGAGGTGCAGAAGGACTTTTAGAGAGAGCAGATGTTGGATACTGGGGTTCAGAAAAACTGTAACAGAGAGGAAGGTTTGGAGAAAGGGTTGCAAAAGTATCTTACACAGAGCAGAGTCTGGAGACTGGGGTGCAGAAGGACTGTTGCAGTGAGAAGAGGTTGGAGACTGAGGTGCAGAAGGATTGGTACAGAGAGAAGAGGTTGGAGACTAGGTGTTGAGGGAATCTTACAGAGTGCAGATGTTAGAAACTCTGGTGCAGAAGGATCGTTGCAGAGAGCAGAGGTTGGAATCTGAGGTGCAGAAGGACTGTTACAGAAAGCAGAGGTTGGCAATTGTGGTGCAGAAGGACATTTATAGAGAGAAGAGGTTAGAGACTGTGGTACAGAAGGACCGCTGTAGAGAGCAGATATTGGAGACTAGGATGCAGGAGGACTATTACAGAGAGCAGATGTTGGAGACTGAGGTGCAAGAGGATTGATACAGAGAGCAGAGGTTCGAGATTGGGATGCAGAAGAACTGTTACAGAGAGCAAAGGTTGGAGACTGGGGTGCAAAAAGCCTGTTACAGAGAGCAGACTTTAGAGACTGAGCTGCAGAAGGACTGTTAAAAAAGAGAGCAGAGGTTTGAGACTGAGGTGCAGAAGGATTGGTACAGAGAGAAGAGGGTGGACACTGAAGTGTAAAAGGACTGTTACAGAGAGCAGAGTTTGGAAACTGGGGTGCAGAAGAATCGTTCCAGAGAGCAGAGGTTGGAGACTGGGGTCAGAAAGACAGTTACAGAGAGAACAGTTTGGAGACTGGGGTGCAGAAAAAATGTTGCAGTGAGCAGAGATTGGAGACTGTGGTACAGAAGTAGTGTTACAAAGAGCAGAGGGTGGAGACTGAGGTGCAGAAGGAATGTCACCTCGAGCAGATTTTGGAAACGGGGGTGCAGAAGGATGTTACAGAGAGCAGAGGCTGGAGCCTGGGGTCAGAAGCACTGTTGCAGAAAACAGACGTTGGAGACTGGGGTGCAGAAGGATCGTTGCAGAGAGCAGAGGTTGGAGACCAGGGTACAGTAGGATAGTTATGGAGAGCACAGTTTAAAGACTGGGGTGCAGAAGAGATGTTGCAGAGAGCAGAGGTTGGAGACTGGGGTGCAGAAGGACTGTTACAGAGAGTAGAGGTTTTATACTTGGGTGCAGAATAACTGATACGGAAAGTATAGTTTGGAGCCTGGGGTGCAGAAGGACTGCTGCAGAGAACAGAGGTTGGATACTGGGGTGCAAAAGGGCCGTTAAAGAGGGATGAGGTTGGAATCTGAGGTGCAGAATGACTGTTAAAAAGAGCAAATTTTGGAAAACGGGGTGCAGAAAGATTTTACAGAGAGCAAAGTTTGGAGACTAGGGCAGAAGGACTGTTCCAGAGAGCAGAGGTTGGAGACTGAGGTGCAGAAGGACTTTTACTAAGAGCAGAGATTGGTTACTGAGGTGCAGAAGGATCGTTGCAGAGAGAAGAGTTTGGAGACTGGGGTGCAGAAGGACTGTTACAGAAAGCAGAGGTTTGCAATTGGGAAACAGATGGACCATTACAAAAGAAGAGGTTGGAGACTGCGATACAAAAGGTCTTTTAAAGATAGCAGAGTTTTGAGACTGGGTAGAAGAAAGATCGTTTCAGAGAGCAGATGTTAAAGACTGGGGTGCAAAATGACTGTTACAGAGAGCACAGGTTGGAGACTGGGGTGCAGAAGAAATGTTGCAGAGAGCAGAGTTTGGAGAGTTGGTTGCAGAAGGACTGATACAGAGAGCAGAGGTTAAAGACTGGGGTGCAGAAGCATCGTTGCAGAGAGCAGAGTTTGGAAACTAAGGTGCAGAAGGATCGTTACACAGAGCAGAGTTTGGTTACTGGGGTGCAGAAAGACTGTTTCAGAGAGCCGAGGTTGGAGACTGAGGTGAAGAAGGATCGTTGCACAGAGAAGAGGTTGGAGACTCGGGTGCAGTAGGCCTGTAACAGAGAGCAGAGATTGGAGACCGGGGTGCAGAAGGCCTGTTATAGAGAGCAGAGTTTGCAGACTGGGGTGCAGAAGGACTGTTATAGATAGCACGATTTCGAGACTAGGTTGCAGAAGGATCTTACAGAGAACATTTTGTAGACTGAGGTTCAGAAGGACTGTTACAGAGAGCAAAGGTTGTATACTCGGGTGCAGAAAGATTTTTGCAGAGAGCAGAGTTTTCAGACTGAGGTGCAGAAGGACTGTTTCAGAGAGCAGATGTTGAATCCTGGGGTGCAGAAGGACTGTTTCAGATAGCAGAGTTTGGAGACTTGGGTGCAGAAGGACTGCTGCAGAGAACAGAGATTGGATACTGAGGTCCAGAAGGGCCGTTGAAGAGGGATGAGGTTGGAATCAGAGGTGCAGAATGACTGTTAAAAAGAGCAAATTTTGGAAAGCGGGGTGCAGAAAGATCTTACAGAGAACAAAGGTTGGAGACTATGGTTCAGAAGGACTGTTCCAGAGAGCAGAGGTTGGAGACTGAGGTGCAGAAGAATCATTGCAGAGAGAAGAGGTTGGAGACTGGGGTGCAGAAGGCTTGTTACAGAGAGCAGACTTTGGAGACTGAGTTGCAGAAGACCTGTTATAGAGAGCAGATGTTTGAGACTGGTGTGCAGAAGGATTTTTACAGATAGCACAGTTTGGAGACTGGGTTTAGAAGGATTGTTGCAAATAGCAGTTTTCAGACTGAGGATTAAAAGGACTGTTACAGAGAGCAGAGTTTTGAGTCTCAGGTGCATAAAGACTGTTTCAGAAAGCAGAGGTTGGCAATTGAGGTGGGGAAGTACCTTTATAGAGAGAAGAGGTTGGAGACTGAGGTACAGAAGGACTGTTACAGAGAGCAGATGTTGGAGACAGAGGTGTACAAGGATTGTTACAGAGAGCCGAAATTGGAGACTGGGGTGCAGAAAAACCATTACAGAGAGCAAAGGATGGAGACTGATGTGCAGAAGAACTTTTACTAAGAGCAGAGGTTGGTGACTGAGGTGCTGAAGGATCGTTGCAGAGAGAAGAGTTTGGAGACTGGGGTGCAGAAGGACTGTTACAGAAAGCAGAGGTTTGCAATTGGGGAACAGATGGACCATTACAAAAAGAAGAGGTTGGAGACTGTGATACAAAAGGTCTTTTAAAGAGAGCAGAGTTTGGAGACTGGGTATAAGAAGGATCGTTTTGGAGAGCAGATGTAGGAGACTGGGGTGCAGAAAAACTGTTACAGAGAATACAGGTTGGAGACTGGGGTGCAGAAGAAATGTTGCAGAGAGCAGAGTTTGGAGACTTAGGTGCAGAAGGAACTGATACAGAGAGCTGAGGTTGGAGACTGGGGTGCAGAAGGATCGTTGAAGAGAGCAGAGGTTGGAAACTAAGGTGCAGAAGGATCATTACACAGAGCAGAGTTGGTTACTGGGGTGCAGAATGACTGTTGCAGAGAGCAGAGGTTGGAGATTGGTGTGCAGAAGGACTGTTGCAGAGAGCCGAGTTTGGAGACTGAGGTGAAGAAGGATCGTTGCAGAGAGAAGAGGTTGGAGACTGGGTTTCAGAAGGTCTGTTACAGTGAGCAGAGATTGGAGACCGGGGTGCAGAAGGCCTGTTAAAGAAAGTAGAGTTTGCAGACTGTGGTGCAAAAGGACTGTTGCAGATAGCACAATTTCGAATCTAGGTTGCAGAAGTATCTTACAGAGAGCATTTTGGAGACTGAGTTTCAGAAAGACTGTTTCAGAGAGCAAAGGTTGGAAACTCTGGTGCAGAAAAATTTTTGCAGAGAGCAGAGTTTTCAGATTAAGGTGCAGAAGGACTGTTTCAGAGAGCAGAGGTTGGAGACTGAGGTGCAGAAGGATCGTTGCAGGGAGAAGAGTTTGGAGACTGGGGTGCAAACGGCCTCTTACAGAGAGCAGAGTTTGGAGACTGGGGTTCAGAAGACCTGTTACAGAGAGCAGAGGTTGGAGACTGGGGTGCAGAAGGTTGTTACAGAAAGCACATTTTGGAGACTGGCTTGCAGAATGATCGTTGCAGAGAGCAGAGGTTTCAGACTGATGCTTAGATGGAATGTTACAGAGAGCAGTGCTTGGAATCTGAGGTGCAGAAGGTCTGTTACAGAAAGCAGAGGTTGGCAATTGGGGTGCATAAGGACTGTTATAGAGAGAAGAGGTTGGAGACTGCGGTACAGAAGAACTGTTAGAGAGAGCAGAGTTTGGAGACTTTGTTGGAGAATGACAGTTGTAGAGAGCAGTCGTTGGAGACTGAGGTGCAGAAGGACTGTTACAGAGAGAATACGTTGGAGACTGAGGTGCAGAAAAATTGTTACAGAGAGCAGAGGTTCGAGATTGGGGTGCAGAAGAACTGTTACAGAGAGCAAAGTTTGGAGACTGGGGTACAGATGGATTGTTGCAGAGAGCAGAGTTTGGAGACTGAGGTGCAGAAAAACTTTTAAAGAGAGCAGAGGTTGGAAACTGAGGTGAAGAAGGATTGGTACAGAAAGGAGAGGTTGGAGACTGAAGTGTAGAAGGACTGTAACAGAGAGCAGAGGTTGGAAACTGGGGTGCAGAAAGATCGTTGCAAAAAGCAGAGGTTGGAAACTGAGATGCAGAAGAATCGTTGCAGAGAGCAGAGGTTGGAGAGTGAGGTGCAGAAGGATCGTTACAGAGAGCAGAGGTTTGAGACTGGGGTCAGAAAGACTGTTACAGAGAACACAGTTTGGAGACTGGGGTGCAGAAGAAATGTTGCAAATAGCAGAGGTTAAAGACTGAGATGCAGAAGGATCAATACAGAGAGCAGAGTTTGGAGATCAGGGTGCAGTAGCATAGTTACAGAGAGCACAGTTTAAAGACTGGGGTGCAGAAGAGATGTTGCAGAGAGCAGAGGTTGGAGACTGGGGTGCAGAAGGACTGTAGCAGAGAGCAGATGTTTGAGACTGGGGTCTAGAAGGACTATTGAAGAGAGCAGACTTTGGAGAATGGGATGCAGAAGGATCGTTGCAGAGAGCAGATGTTAAAGACTGGTTTGTAGAAAAATTTTTGCAGAGAGTAGAGTTTGGAGACTGGGGTGCCGAAGGACTGTTGCAGAGAGCAGAGTTTGGAGACTGAGATGCAGAAGAATAGTGCAGAGAGCAGAGGTGTCAGAGTGAGGTGCATAAGGACTATTACAGAGAGCAAGGTTGGAGACTGAGGTGCAGAAGGAATCTTAGAAAGAGCAGAAGTTGGAGACTGGGCTGGAGAAAGACTGTAAAAGAGAGCTGATGTTGGTAACTAGGGTGCCGAAGGACTGTTGAAGAGAGCAGAGTTTGGAGACTGGGGTGCATAAGAACTGTTGCGGAGAGCAGAGGTTGGAGACTGGGGTAAAGAAGGACTCTTATAGAGAGCAGAGTTTGGAGACAGCGGTGCAGAAGGATCTTACAGAGATCAGAATTTGGAGACTGAGGTGCAGAAGGACTGTTGTAGAAATCAGAGGTTGGAGCCTGGGGTGCAGTAGAATCATTGCAGAGAGCAGAGTTTGGAGACTTGCGTGCAGAAGGTCTGCTTAAGAGACCAGATTTGGAAACTGGCGTGCAGAAGGCCTGTTACAGAGAGGAGAGGTTGGAGACTGGGGTGCAGAAGAACTTGTACAGAGAGCAGATTTTGAAGAAAACGTTGCTGAAGGATCTTACAGAGAGCAGAGGTTGGAGACGAAGGTGCAGGTGGACTGATACAGAGAGCAGTGGTTGGAGACTGGGGTGCAGAAGGATCGTGGAGAGGAGAGGTTTCAGACTGAGGTGCAGAAGTACTATTAAAGAGAGCAGAGGTTTGAGATTAAGGTGTAGAAGGACTGTTATGGAGAGCAGAGTTTGGAGACTGAGGTGCAGAAGGACTGTTACAGAAAGCAGAGTTTGGAAATTGTGGTGCCGAAGGACCGTTACTGAGAGCAGAGTTTGGAGACTATGGTATAGAAGTTATGTTAGAGAGAGCAGAGGTGGTAGACTTGGGTACAGAAAGACTGTTACAGAAAGCACAGGTTGGAGACTGAGGTGAGGAAGGATAGACACAGAGAAAAGGGGTTGGAGACTGGGGTTCAGAAGGACTGATAGAGAAAGCAGAGGTTGAAGACTGGGGTGAAGAAGGAATGTTACGGAGAGAAGAGATTGGAGACAGTGGTGCAGAAGAATCTTACAGAGAGCAGAATTTGGAGACTGAGGTGCAGAAGCACTGTTGTAGAGATCAGAGGTTGGAGACTGGGGTGCAGTAGGATCATTGTAGAGAGCAGAGGTTAAAGACTGTGGTGCAGAAGGATCCTTGTAGAGAGCAGAGGTTGGAGACTTGCGTGTATAAGGCCTTCTAAAGTGAGCAGAGTTCGGAGACTGAGGTGCAGAAAGACTGTTACAGAAAGCAGAGGTTGGAAATTGGGGTGCAGAAGGACCGTTACAGAGAGCAGAGGTTGGAGACTACGGTATAGAAAGACTGTTACAGAGAGCAGAGTTGGGAGACTTGGGTGCAGAAGGACTGTTACAGAAAGCACAGGTTGGAGACTGAGGTGAAGAAGGATAGACACAGAGAGCAGAGGTTGGAGACAGGGGTTCAGAAGGACTGATACAGAAAGCAGAGGTTGGAGACTGGGGTGCAGAAAGACCATTACAGAGAGCAGAGTTTGGTGCATGCGGTAAAGAAGGACTGTTACAGAGAGCAGATATTGAAGACTGGGGAGCAGAAGGACTGTTGCAGAGGACAGATTTTCGATACTTGGGTGCCGCAGGACCCTTGCAGAAAGCAGAGTTTGGTGACTAGGGTGGAGAAAGAATGTTAGAAAGTGTAGAATTTGGAAACTGGAAAGCAGAAAGATCTTACAGAGAGCAGAGGTTGGAGACTGTGGTGCAGAAGGACTGTTGCAGAGAGCAGACTTTGGAGACTGGGGTCCAGAAAGATCGTTGCAGAGAGCATAATTTTGCAGACTGGGGTGCAGAAGGCTTTTGCAGAGAGCAGAGGTTGGAGACTGAGGTGCAGAAAGACTGTTACAGAGACCAGATGTTGGAGACTGGGGTTCAGATGAATATTACAGAAAGCAGATGATGGAGACTGAGGAGCAGAAGGATTGTAACAGACAGCAGAGGTAGGAGACTGGGGTGCAGGAGGTTTTTTCAGAAAGCAGAGTTTTCAGACTGTAGTGCAGAAGAACTATTGCAGAGATGAGATGTTGGAGACTGGGGTGTAGAAAGACTGTTGCAGAGAGCAGATGTTTGAGACTGGGGTGCAGAAGGACCGTTGCAGAGAACAGAGTTTGCAGTCTGAGGTGCAGAAGGATTGTTACAAAGAGCAGAGTTTGGAGACTGGGGTGCAGAAGTACTGTTGCAGAGAGCAGAGGTTGGAGACTGGGCTGCAGAAGGACTGTTTCAGAGAGCAGAGGTTGGAGACTAAGGTGCAGGACACTTAGAGCAGAAGTTAGAGACTGGGCTGCAGAAGGACTGATACAGAAAGCAGATACTCTAGTATTGGTTGCAGAAAGAATGTTACAGAGAGTAGAGTTTGGAGAATGCAGTACAGAACGACTGTTGCAGAGAGCAGAATTTAGAGACTGGGGTGTAGAAGGACTATTGCAGAGAGCAGAGGTAGGAGACTGGGGTGCAGAAGGATCTTACATAGAGCAGAAGTTAGAGACTGAGGTGCAGAAAGACTGTTGTAGAGATCAGAGGTTGGAGAATGGGGTGCAGTAGGATCATTGCAGAGAGCAGAGGTTGTAGATTGTAATGCAGAAGGATCATTGCAGAGAGCAGAGTTTGGAGACTTGGGTGCAGAAGGCCTGCTACAGAGAGCAGAGTATGGAGACTGGCGTGCAGAAGGCCTGCTATAGAGAGCAGAGTGTCGAGACTGGCGTGCAGAAGGCCTTTTACAGAGAGGAGAGGTTGGAGACTGGGGTGCAGAAAAACTGCTACAGAGAGCAGATTTTGGAGACTGGGTTGCTGAAGGAACTTAGAGAGAGCAGATGTTGGAGTCTGAGGTGCAGGTGGACTGTTACAGAGAGCAGTGGTTGGAGACTGGGGTACAGAAGAATCATGGAGAGCACAGGTTTCAGACTGAGGTGTAGAAGGACTGTTACAGAGAGCAGAGTTGAGAGTCTGACGTGCTGAAGGACTGTTACAGAAAGCAGTGGTTGGAAATTGGGGTGCAAAAGGACCGTTGCAGAGAGCAAAGGTTGAATACTGTGGTATAGAAGGACCGTTACAGAGAGCAGAGGTTGGAAACTGCGGTACATAAGGTCTGTGACAGAGAGCAGATCTTGGAGACTGGGGAGCAGAAGGACTGTTGCAGAGGACAGAGGTTGGAGACTGGGGTGGAAAAGAAATTTTACAGAGAGCAGAGTTTGAAAACTGGAGTGCAGAAAGATCTTACAGAGAGCAGAGTTTGGAGACTGTATTGCAGAAGGACTGTTGCAGAGAGCAGATGTTGGAGACAGGGGTCCAGAAGGTTCGTTGCAGAGAGCAGAGTTTGGAGACTGGGGTGCAGAAGGAGTGTTGCAGAGAACAGATTTGGGAACTGGGGTGGAAAAGGACTGTTGCAGAGAACAGACTTTAGAGACTGGGGTGCAGAAGGATTGTTACAGAGAGCAGGGGTTGGAGACTGAGGTGCGAAAGGACTGTTACAGAGAGCAGCGTTTGGAGACTGGGGTGCAGAAAAACTGTTACAGAGAGTAGAGGTTGGACACTGTGGTTCAGATGGATGTTACAGAGAGTTTGAAGACTGGGGTGCAAAAGGACTGTTGCAGAGAGCAGATGTTCGAGAAATGGGTGGAGAAGAATCGTTGCAGAGAGAACAGGTTTGAGACTGGGGTGCAGAAGGACTGTTTCAGAGATGAGAGGTTTGAGACTGGGGTGCAGAAGGACTGTTATAGAGAGCAGTGTTTTTAGACTTAGTTGCTTAAGGATCTTACAGAGAGCAGAGGTTAAAGACTGAGCAACATGTGGACTGTTACATAGAGCAGTGATTGGAGACTGTGGTTCAGAAGAATCGTGGAGAGCCGAGGTTTCAGACTGAGGTACAGGTGTACTTTTACAGAGAGCAGTGATTAGAGACTGGGGTGTAGAAGAATCGTTGCAGAGAGCAGAGGTTGGAAACTGAGGTGCAGAAGGATCGTTGCAGAGAGTAGAGGTTGGAGACTGAGGTGCAGAAAGATAGATACAATGAACAGAGGTTGGAGACTGGGATTCAGAAAGACTGATACAAAGTGCAGAGTTTGGAGACTGAGGTGCAGAAGGACTGTTACAGAAAGCAGTGTTTGGAGACTGGGGTGCAGAAGGATCGCGCAGAGAGCAGAGGTGTCAGACTGAGGTGCAGAAGAACTGTTACAGAGAGCAGTGATTGGAGACTGGGGTGTAGAAGGACTGTTACAAAGAGCAGAGTTTGGAGACTGAGGTGCAGAAGGACTGTTACAGAAAGCAGAGGATGGAAATTGGGGTGCAGAAGGACCATTACAGAGACCAGAGTTTGGTGACTGCGGTATAGAAAAACTGTTACAGAGAGCATAGTTTGGAGACTGGGGTGCAGAAGAAATCTTACAGAGAGAAGAGGTTGGAGACTGAGGTGCAGAAGGATAGATCCAGAGAGCAGAGGTTTGAGACTTGGGTTAAGAAAGACTGTTACAGAGAGCAGATGTTGGAGATGGGGAGCAGAAAGACTGTTGCAGAGGACAGAGTTTGGAGACTGAGGTGCCGCAGAACATTGCAGAATGCAGAGGTTAAATACTGGGGTGAAGAAGAAATGTAACAGAGAGAAAAATTTGGAAACTGGAAAACAGGTCGGAGACTGCGGTGCAGAAGGATCTTACAGAGAGCAGAGTTTGGAGAATGTGGTGCAGAAGGACTGTTGCAAAGAGCAGAGATTGGAGACTGAGGTGCAGAAGTCCTGTTACATAGAGCACAGCTAGAAAAAAGGGGTGCAGAAGGATCTTACAGAAAGCAGAATTTTGAGACTGAGGTTCAGAAGGACTATTGTAGAGATCAGAGTTTGGAGACTGGGGTGCAGTAGGATCATTGCAGAGTGCAGAGTTTGGAGACTGGGGTGCAGAAGTATCATTGCAGAGAGCAGAGTTTGGAGACTGGCATGCAGAAGGCCAGTTACAGAGAGGAGAGGTTGGAGACTGGGGTGCAGAAGGACTGTTATACAGAGCAGTGTTTGGAGACTTGGTTGCTGAAGGATCTTACAGAGAGCAGAGGTTAGAGACTGAGGTGCAGGTGGACTGTTATAGAGAGCAGAGGTTGGGGATTGAGGTGTAGAAGGACTGTTACATAGAGGGGAGTTTGGAGACTCAGGTGCAGAAAAAACTGTTAAAGAAAGCAGAGTTTCGAAATTGGGCTGCAGAAGGACCATTACAGAGAGCAGAGTTTGGAGACTGCTGTATAGGTCTGTTACCGAGAGCAGAGGTTGGAGACTGGGGTGCAGAAGGACTCTTACATAGAGCACAGGTTAGAGACTAAGGTGCAGAAGGATAGATACAGTGAACAGAGGTTGAAGACTGGGGTTCAGACAGACTGATACTGAAAGCAGAGATGGAGACAGGGGATTAGAAAGATCGTCACAATGAACAGAGGTTGGAGACTGTGGTACAGAAGGACTGTTACAGAGAGCAGATCTCGGATTCTGGTTAGTAGAAAAACTGTTGCAGAGGACAGAGGTTGGAGACTGGGGTGGAGAAGGAATGTTACAGAGAGCAGAGTTACGAAACTGGACTGCAGGAAGATCTTACAGAGAGCAGAGTTTAGAGACTGTGGTGCAGAAGGACTTTTGCAAAGAGCAGACATTAGAGACTGGGTTCCAGAAGGATTGTTCAAGAGAGCAGATTTTAGAACCTGGGGTGCAGAAGGACTGTTACACAGAGCATAGGTTGGAGACTGAGATTCGGAAGGACTGTTAGAGTAGAGTTTGGAGACTGGGGTTCATATGGATCTTACAGAGAGCAGAGTTTGGAGACTGGGGTTCAAAAGGAATGTTGCAGAGATCAGATGTTGGAGACTGGGGTGGAGAAGAATTGTTGCAAAGAGAAGAGGTTAAAGACTGGGGTGCAGAATGTCTGTTACAAAGAGCACAGGTTGGAGACTGTTGTGCAGAAGGACTGTTACAGATTGCAGTGTTTAAAGACTGTGTTGCAGAAGAATCTTCCAGAGAGCAGAGTTGGGAGACTGAGGTGCTGATGGATTGTTACAGAGAGCAGAGTTTGGAGACTGGGGTGCAGAAGGGTCGTTGCAGAGAGCAGGGTTTTGAGACTGAGGTGCAGAAGAACTGTTTTCGAAAGCATATGTTGGAGACTGGGGCACAGAAGGACTGTTGCAGAGAGCAGATTTTGGTAACTCGGGTGCAGAAGAATTGTTGTAGAGAGCAGTGGTTGGAGACTGGGGTGCAGAAGTTCTGTTACAGAGAGCAGAGGTTGCATACAGGGGTGCAGAAGGATCATACAGAGAGCAGAATTTGGAGGCTGAGGTGAAGAAGGACAGTTGAAGAGATTAGAGGTTTGAGACTGAGGTGCAGTAGGATCATTGCAGAGAGCAGATGTTGGAGACTGGGGTGCAGAAGGATCTTTGCAGAGAGCAGATATTGGAGACTGGGGTGCAGAAGGCCTGCTACAGAGAGAAGAGTTTGGAGACTGGCATGCAGAAGGCCTGTTACAGAGAGGAAAGTTTGGAAACTGGGGTGCAGAAGGACAGTTATAGAGAGCAGAGTTTGGAGACTGGGTTGCTGAAGGATCTTACAGAGAGCAGAGTTTGGAGACTGAGGTGCAGGTGGACTGTTACAGAGAGAATTGTTTGGAGACTGGGGTGCAGAAGGATCGTGAAGAGAGCAGAGGTGTCAGACTGAGGTTCAATAGGACTGTTACAGAGAACAGAGGTTGGAGTCTGAAGTGTAGAAGCACTGTAAAAGAGAGCAGAGTTTGGAGACTGAGGTTCAGAAGGACTGTTACAGAAAGCAGAGGTTTGAAATTGGGGTGCAGAAGGACCGTTACAGAGACCAGACTTTGGGGACTTCGGTATAGAAAAATTGTTACAGAGAGCAGAGGTTGGAGACTGGGATGCAGAAGGAATATTACAGAGATCACAGGTTGGAGAGTGAAGTGCAGAAGGACAGATACTGAGTGCAGAGGTTTGAGACTCAGGTTCAAAAGGACTGATACAGAAAGAAGAGTTTGGAGACTGGGGTGAAGAAAGACCGTTACGGAGAGCAGAATTTGGAGACTGGGGACAACAAGGACTGTTGCAGAGGACAGAGGATGGAGACTGGGGTGCTGCAGGACACTTGCAGAAGGCAGAGGTTAAAGACTGGGGTAGAGAAGGAATGTTACAGAGAGCAGAGTTTGGAAACTGAAGTGCAGAAGGATCTTACAGAGAGCAGAATTTGGAGACTGTGGTGCAGATGAAGTGATACAGTAAGCAGAGTTTGGAGACTGGGGTGCAGACGGACTGTTGCAGAGAGCACAGTTTGTAGACTAAGGTGAAGAAGCACTATTACAGAGAGAAGAGTTTTGAGACCTGGGTGCAGAAGGATTTTTGCAGAGAACAAAATTTTCAGACTGAGGTGCAGAAGGACTGTTGCAGAGAGTAGAGTTTGGAGACTGAGGTGCAGAAGGAGTGTTACAGAGAACAGAGATTGAAGACTTGGGTGCAGAAGAACCGTTACATAGAGCAGATTTTTGAGAGTGCAATACAGGAGGACTGTTACAGAGAGCAGCGGTTGGAGACTGGGGTGGAGAAGGACTGTTGCAGAGAGCAGAGGAAGGAGACTGGGGTGCAGAAGGATCTTTCAGAAAGCAGAGTTTGTAGACTGGGGTACAGAAGGACTGTTACAGAGAACAGAATTTGGAGAAGGGGTTCAGAAGGATTGTTACAGAGGGCAGAGTTTGGATACTGGGTTGCAGAAGAATCTTACAAAGAGAAAATGTTGGAGACTGAGGTGCAGAAGGACTGTTACAGAGAGTAGAGGTTAGAGACTGAGGTGCAGCAGGACTGTTGCAGAGAGTAGAGGTTAGAGACTGGAGTGCAGACGGACTTTTTAAGAGAGCAGATGTTGGAAACTGAGGTGCAGAAGGATTGTTACAGAGAGCAGAGTTTGAATACTGGGGTTCAAAAGGACCATTGTAGAGATCAGAGTTTGGGAACTGAGGTAAAGGAGGATCGTTGCAGAGAGCAGAGTTTTCAGACTGAGGTGCAGAAGGACTGTTGCAGAAAGAAGATGTTGGAGACTGGGGTGCAGAAGGTTCGTTGAAGACATCAGAGGTTGGAGACTAAGGTGCAGAAGGACTGTTGCAGATAGCAGATGTTGGAGACTGGGGTGTCGAACGACTGTTGCAGGGACCAGAATTTGAGACAGCAGTGCTTAAGGACTGTTGCAGAGAGCAGAGGTTGGAGACTGAGGTGCAGAAGGACTGTTACAGAGAGTAGAGGTTGGAGACTGAGGTACAGAAAGATTGTTACAGAGAGCAGAGGTTAGAGACTGGGGTGCAGAAGGACTGTTGCAGATAGCAGAGTTTGGAGACTGGGATGTAGATGGACTTTTTCAGGCAACAGAGGTTGGAGACTGGGGTGCAAAAGGACTGTTGCAGAGAGCAGAGTTTGGAGACTGGGGTGCAGTAGGACCGATACAAAGAGCAGAGTTTTGAGACTGTGGTACAGAAGGACTGTTACACAGAGCAGAGGTTGGATACTGGGGTGCAGAAGGACTGATGCAGAGAACAGATTTTGAAGACTGGGGTGCAGACGGACCATTTCAGAGAGCAGAGGTTGGAGACTCAAGTGCAGAAGAATTGTTACAGGGAGCAGAGGTAGGATACTGGTTTGCAAAAAGAATTGATCCAGAAAGCATAGGTTGGGAATGGGGTTCAGAAGGCCTGTTATAGAGAGCAGCGGTTGGAGACTGAGGTGCTGAAGGTTCATTACAGAGAGCAGAGGTTGGAGACTGAGGTGCAGTAGGACTGTTACAGAGAGGAGCGAATGGAGACTGGGGTGCACAAGAATTCTTACAGAGAGTAGAGGATGGAGACTGTGGTGCAGAAGAAGTGTTACAGAGAGCAGAGAATGAAGACTGGGTTGCAGAAGGAGCGTTACAGAGAGCAAAGTTTGTAGATTAGTGACAAGAAGAACTGTTACAGAGAGCAAATGTTGGAGAATTGGGTGCAGAAGGTCTGTTAGAGAGAGCAGAGTTTGGAGACTGAGGTGCAGAAAGATCGTTACAGAGAGCAGAGGTTGAAGACTGGGGTGCAGAAGGCCTGTTACAGAGAACAGAGTTTGGAGACTGAGGTGAAGAAGAATTTTTACAGAGAGCAGAGTTTGGACACTGATGTGCAGAAGGACTGATGAAGAGAGCAGAGGTTCGAGAATGGGGTGCAGCAGGACAGTTGCAGAGAGCACTATTTGAAGACTGGGGTGCAGAAGAAACGTTGCAGAGAGCAGAGGTTTGAGACTGTGGTAAAGAAAGACTGTAGCGGAGAGCAGAGGTTGGAGACTGGGGTGCAGTAGGATCGTTGCAGACAGCAGAGTTTGGAGACTGGGGTGTAGAAGTACTTTTGCAGAGACAAGAGCTTGGAGACTGGGGTGCAGAAGGACTGTTGCAGAGAGCAGAGGTTGAAGACTGATGTTCAGAAGGACTTTTACGGAGAACAGAGGTTGGAGACTGGGGTGCAGAATAACTGATATGAAAATAGACTTTGGAGTATCGGGTGCAGAAGGACCGTTGGAGGGGGGATAGTAGGGGATAGGAAAGGTAGCAGAATACAACAGTCACTAATATACCATTATGTAAAAATGTGAGTATGTAACAGAAGTGAGTCTGTATTATGTATTTGGGGAGTTCAAAACCCAATTGAGTCGAATGTATGAAAGATGATATGTCTTGAGCTCTGTAATGTTTTGAACAATCAATAAAAAAAAATAAAAAAGAGAAAAAAATCTCCTGATACATCCTTTATTTAAAGACACTTTATTACTTTTCTTAACTACTGACAATACTGCTACATAACTTTCTCATTCTAACTCCTTGAATTAGAATCATGGTCCAGATTATTTTAACTCAGAATTAATATACCCAGAATTAACTTAACGTTATATGTTAGTTGTATTTTAAATGCTTTAGAACTTAAAGTATTTAAAACACAACATTTAAAATTAAAAAAAATAAATTTGCTAAACTTGTATTTTCAAAAAAAAAAAAAACAGCAGAGGTTGGAGACTGCGGTACAGAAGGACTGTTACAGAGAGCAGAGTTTGGTGCTTGGGGTGTAGAAAGACTTTTGCTGAGAACAGAGGTTGGAGACTGGGGTGCAGAAGGAATGTGGCATATATCAGATGTTGGAGACTGAGGTGCAGAAGGACTGTTATAGAGAGCAAAATTTGGAGACCGGGGTTAAGAAGGATCTTCCAGAGAGCAGAGGTTGGAGACTGGGGTGCAGAAGAACTGTTGAAAAGAGAAGAGATGGAGAGTGAGGTGCAGAAGGACTGTTACAGATAGCAGAGTTTGGAGACTGGGGTGCAGAACAACTGATATGGAAAGTAGAGTTTGGAGACTGGGGTACAGAAGGAACGTTACAGTCAGCAGAGTTTGGAGACTGCGGTACAGAAGAAGTGTTACAGAGAGCAGCGTTTGGAGCCTGGGGTGCAGAAGGACTGTTGCAGAGAACAGAGGTTGGATACTGTGGTGCAGAAGGACCGTAGCAGAGAGCAGAGTTTTGAGACTGAGGTGCAAAAGGACTGTTATAGAGAGCAAAGTTTGAAGATCGGTTTGAAGAAGGATCTTACAGAGAGCAGAGGTTGGAGACTGGGTGTAGAAGGACTGTTGCAGAGAGCAGTGGTTGGAGACTTAGGTGGAGAAGGATCATTGCAGAGAGAAGAGGTTGGAGACTGGGGTGCATTAGGCCTCTTACAGAGAGTAGAGTTTGGAGACTGTGGTACAGAAGACCTGTTACAGAGAACAGAGGTTGGAGACTGGTGTGCTGACAGATTGTTACAGATAGCAGAGAATGGAGACTGAGGTGCAGAAGGATTGTTAAAGAGTGCAGAGATTTGAGACTGAAGTGCAGGAGGACTCTTACAGAGAGCAGAGGTTGGAGACTGGGGTGCAGAAGGATCATTGCGAAGAGCAGAGGTTGGATTATGAGGGTCAGAAGGATCGTTGCAGAGAGCAGAGGTTTCAGACTGTGGTGCAGAAAGAAAGTTACAGAGAGGAGAGGTTGGAGCCTGAGGTGCAGAAGGACAGTTACAGAGAGCACCAATTGAGACTGGGGTGCAGAAGAAATGTTGCAGAGGGCAGAAGTTGGAGACTTGGTTGCAGAAGGACTCTTACTGGGAGCAGAGGTTGGAGACTGGGGTGCAAAAGAACTGATACAGAAAGCTGACGTTGGAGACTGGGGTGCAGAAGGACCGTTACAGAGAGCAGAGTTTTGAGACTGCTGTACAGAAGGCCTGTTACAGAGAGCAGAGTTAGGATACTGGTGTGCAAAAGAACTGATCCAGAAAGCATAGGTTGGAGAATGTGGTTTAGATGGCCTGTTTCAGAGAGCAGCGGTTGGAGACTGTGGTGCTGAAGGTTCATTACAGAGAGCAGAGTTTGGTCACTGAGGTGAAGAAAGACTGTAACAGAGAGGAGCGGTTGGAGACTGGGTGTGCAGAAGGATTCTTACAGAGAGCAGAGGAAGGAGACTGGGGTGCAGAAGGACAGTTGCAGAGAGCAGAGGATGGAGACTGGGGTTAAGAAAAATCGTTGTAAAGATCAGAGGTTTCAGACTGAGGCTTAGAAGGACTGTTACAGAGAGCAGAGGTTGGAGTCAGAGGTGCAGAAGGACTGTTACAGAGAGCAGAGTTTAGAGACTGGTGTGCAGAAGGACCATTGCACAGAGCAGATGTTGGAGACTGGGGTGCAGAAGGACTGTTAAAGAGAGCAGACGTTGAAGACTGAGGTACAGAAAGGTTGTTACAGAGAGCAGTGTTTGAATACTGGGGTGCAGAAGGACCATTACAAAGAGCTAAGGTTGGAGACTGATGTGCAGAAGGACTTTTCTAGAGAGCAGAGTTTGGACACTGTGGTGCAGAAAGACTGTTACAGAGAGCAGATGTTGGAGACTGGGATGCAAATGGATCTTACAGATAGCAGAGTATAGAGACTGGGGTGCAGAAGGACTGTTGCAGAGAGCAGAGTTTAGAGACTGAGGTGCAGAAGGATCGTTGCAGAGAGAAGATGTTAGAGACTGGGGTGCATAAGGACTTTTTCAGAAAGCAGAGGTTGGCAATTGGGGAGCAGAATAACCGTTACAAATAGAAGTGGTTGGAGACTGCAAAACAAAAGGACTGTTACAGGGAGCAGAGGTTGGAAACTGGGTAGAAGAAGAATCGCTGCAGATTGCAGATGTTGGAGACCGGCGTGTAGAAGGACTGTCACAGAGACCAGAGGTTTGATACTGAGTTGCAGAAGGATTGTTACAGAGAGCAGAGGTTGGAAACTGAGGTGCAGAAGGATCGTTGCAGAGAGAAGAGGTTGGAGACTGGGGTGCAGAAGGCCTGTTAAAGCGAGCAGAGTTTGAGACTGGGGTGCAGAAGACCTTTTACAGAAAACAGAGGTTGGAGATAGGGGTGCAGAAGGATTTTTACAGATAGCACAGTTTGGAGACTGGGGTGCTGAAGGATCGTTAAAGAGAGCAGAGGTTTCAGACTGAGGCTTAGAAGAACTGTTACAGAGAGCAGAGTTTGAAATCTGAGGCTCAGAAGGACTGCTCCAGAAAGCAGAGGTTGGTAATTCGCGTGTAGAAGAACCATTATAGAAATAAGAGGTTGGAGACTGCGGTACAGAAGGACTGTTACAGAGAGCAGAGTTTGAAGACTGGGGTGCAGAAGGAAAGTTGCAGAGAGCAGATGTTGGAGACTGGGGTAGAGAAGGACTGTTACAGATTTCAGAAGTTGGAGACTGAGGTGCAGAATACCATTTAGAGAGAGGAGAGGTTAAAGACTGGGGTGCAAAAGGATTCTTACAGAGAGTAGAGAATGGAGACTGAGGTTCAGAAGGATCGTTGAAGAGAGCAGAGGTTGGAGAATGAGGTGCAGAAGGATGATATTGAGAACAGAGGTTGGAGACTGGGTTGCAGCAGGACAGTTACAGAGAGTACAGGTTGGAGACTCGGGTGCAGAAGAAATGTTGCAGAGAGCAGAGGTCAAAGCCTGGGGTGCAGAAGCACTGTAGCAGAGAGCAGAGGTTGTAGACTGAGGTACAGAAGGACTGTTGCAGAGAGCAGTTGTTGGAGACTGGAATGCAGAAGGATCATTGTAGAGAGCAGAGATTGGAGACTCCAGTGTAGAAGGACTGTTGCAGAGAGCAGAGGTTGGAGACTGAGGTGCAGAAGAATCGTCGCAGAGAGAAAATGTTGGAGACTGGGAAGCAGAAGGCCTGTTACAGAGAGCAGAGGCTGGAGCCTGGGGTACAGAAGGACTGTTACAGAGAGCAGAGTTTGAAGACTGGGGTGCAGAAGGACTGTTGCAGAGAGCAGAGATTTGAGACTGAGGTTCAGAGGTATCGTTGCAGAGAAAAGATGTTGGAGACTGGGGTGCAGAAAGACTGTTACATTCAGCAGAGTTTAGAGATTGGGGTGCAGAAGAACTGTTACCGAGAGCAGAGGTTGGAGACTGGGTGCAGTAAGCCTGTTACATAGAGCAGAGGTTGGAGACTGAGGTGCAGAAAGACTGTTACAGAGAGCAGAGGTGGGAGACTGAGGTGCAGAAGGATTGGTACAGAGAGAAGAGGTTGGAGACTAGTTGTAGAAGGACTGTTACAGAGTGCAGAGTTTGAAAACTGTGGTGCAGAAGGATTATTTCAGAGAGCAGAGTTAGGAAACTGAGGTGCAGAAGGATCGTTGCAGAAAGCAGACGTTGGAGACTGAGGTGCAGAAGGATCGTTACGGAGAGCAGAGGTTGGAGCCTGGAGTCAGAAAGACAGTTACAGAGAGCACTTTTTGGAGACTGGGGTGCAGAAGAAATGTTGCAGTTGGCAGAGATTGGAGACTGCGGTGCAGAAGTACTGTTGCGGAGAGCAGAGTTTGGGGACTGAGGTGCAGAAGGACTGTTACAGAGAGCAGACCTTGGAGACAGAGGTGCAGAAGGATTGTTACAGAGAGCAGAGATTGGAGTCTGGGGTGCCAAAGGACCATTAGAGAAAGCAAAGGATGGAGACTGAGATGCAGAAGGACTTTTAGAGAGAACAGAGTTTTGAGACTGAGGTGTAGAAAGATCGTTGCAGAGAGAAGAGTTTGGAGACTGGGGTGCAGAAGGACTGTTACAGAAAACAGAGGTTGGCAATTGGGGAGCAGATGGACCGTTACAAAGAGAAGAGGTCGGAGACTGCAATACAAAAGGACTTTTACAGAGAGCAGAGTTTGGAGACTGGATAGAAGAAGGATCGTTGCAGAGAGCAGATGTTGGAGACTGGAGTGCAGAAGGACTGTAACAGAGAGCACAGGTTGGAGACTGGGGTGCAGAAGAAATGTTGCAGACAGCAGAGTTTGGAGACTTGGGTGCAGAAGGACTGATACAGAGAGCAGAGTTTGCAGACTGGGGTTCAGAAGAACTGTTACAGAAAGCACAGTTTGGAGACTGTGGTGCAGAAGGCCTGTTACAGAGAGCAGAGTTTTGACATGAGGTGCAGAAGGATCGCTACACAGAGCAGAGGTAGAATTCTGATGTGCAGAAAGACTGTTACAGAGAGCAGAGCTTGGAGACTGGGGTGCAGAAGTATTTTTGCAGAGAGCAGAGGTTGGAGATTTGGATGCAGAAAGATTGTTGCAGAGAGCAGAGGTTGGAGACCGAGGTGCAGTAGGATAGTTTCAGAGAGCACAGGTTTGAAACTGGGGTGCAGAAGAAATGTTGCAGAGAGCAGAGGTTAAAAACTGGGGTGGAGAAGGACTGTGGCATAGAGCAGAGGTTGTAGTCTGGGGTGTAGAAGGACTGTTGCAGAGAGCAGAGGTTGGAGACTTGGATGCAGAAAAATCGTTGCAGAGATCAGATGTTGGATACTGGGTTATAATAAGACGTTTGCAGAGAGCAGAGGTTTGAGTCTGGGGTGCAGAAGGACTGTTGCAGAGAGCAGAGCTTGGAGACTGAGGTTCAGAAGGACTGTTACAGAGAGCAGAGGTTTTAGCCTGGGGTGCAGAATAACTGATACAAAAAGTAGAGTTTGGAGACTAGGGTGCAGAAGGACTGTTACAGAGAGCAGATTTTGTAGCCTGGGGTGCAGAAGTACAGGTGCAGAGAACAGAGGTTGGATACTGGGGTGCACAAGGGCCGTTGCAGAGTGATGAGGTTGGAGACTGAGGTGCAGAATGACTGTTACAGAGAGCAAAGTTTGGAGAATGGGGTGCAAAAGGATCTTACAGAGAGCAGACGCTGGAGACTGGGATGCAGAAGATTCGATGCAGGGATCAGAGCTTGGAGACTGGGGTGTAGAAGGACTTTTCCAGAGAGAAGAGGTTGGAGATGGGGTGCCAAAGGCCTGTTACAGAGAGCACAGTTTATAGCCTGGGTTGCAGAAAACCTGTTACAGAGAGCAGATATTAGAGACTGGGGTGCAGAAGGATTGTTACTGAAAGCACAGTTTGGAGACTGTTGTTTAGAAGGATTGTTACAGAGAGCAGAAGTTTCAGACTGAGGCATAGAAGGACTGTTACAGAGACCAGAGGTTGGAAATTGGGGTGCAGAAGGATTGTTCTAGAGAAGAGGTTTGAGGCTGCCGTAAAGAAGGACTGTTAAAGAGAGCAGAGTTTGGAGACTAGGGTGCAGAAAGACCGTTGCAGAGAGCAGATGTGGGAGACTAGGGTGCAGAAGGACTATTACAGAGAGCAGAGGTTAGAGACAGAGGTGCAGAAGGAATGTTACAGAGAGCAAAGATTGGAGACTGGGGTGCAGAAGAACAACTACAGAGAGCAATGGACGGAGCCTGAGGTACAGAAGGGCTTTTACAGATAGCAGAGGTTGGAGACTGAGGTGTAGAAAGATAGTTGCAGAGAGAAGAGTTAGGAGACTGAGGTGCAGAAGGACTGTTACAGAAAGCAGAGGTTGGCAATTGGGGAGCAGATGGACCGTTACAAAGAGAAGAGGTTGAAGACTGCTATACAAAAGAACTTTTACAGAGAGCAGAGTTTGGAGACTGGGTAGAAGAAGGATCGTTGCAGAGAGCAGATGTTGGAGACTAGGGCGAAGAAGGCCTGTTACAGAGAGCAGAGTTTGGAGACTGGCATGCAGAAGACACTTAGAGAGAGCAGCGTTTTGATAATGGGTTGCAGAAGGATCTTACAGAGAGCAGAGATTGGAGACTGAGGTGCAGAAGGACTTTTACAGGGAGTAGTGGTTGGAGACTGGGGGTCAGAAGGAGTATTACAGAGAGCAGACTTTTGAGATTGGGGTGCACAAGACTGTTACTGAGAGCAGAGGTTGGAGACAGGGGTGCAGAAGGACTGTTTCAGAGAGCAGAGTTTCGAGACTGAGGTGCAGAAGGACTACTACAGAGAGAAGATTTTGGAAACTGGGATGTAGAAGGACTGTTGCAGAGAGCAGAGTTTAGAGCCTGAAATAAAGAAGGATCATTGCAGAGAGCAGATGTTGGAGACTGGGTGCATAAAGACTATTAAAGAGAGCAGAGGGTGGAGACTAAGGTTCAGAAAGATCATTTCTGAGTGCAGAGGTTTTAGACAGGGGTGCAGAAGGACTGTTACAGATTGCAGAACTTGGAGACTTAAGTGCAGAAGGACTTTTATAAAGAGGAGAAGTTGGATACTGGGGTGGAAAAGGATTCTTACAGAGAGCAGAGGATGGAGACTGGAGTGCAGAAGGATCATTGCAGAGAGCAGAGTTTGGAAACTGAAGTGCAGAATGATCGCTACAGAGAGCAGAGGTTGGAGACTGGGGTGCAGCAGGAAAGTTACAGAGAGCACAGGTTGGAGACTCGGGTGCAGAAGAAATGCTGCTGAGAGCAGAGGTTTGAGACTGGGGTGCAGAAGTACTGAAGCAGAGAGCAGAGGTTGTAGACTGGGGTGCAGAAGGACTGTTGCAGAGAGCAGTTGTTGGAGACTGGGATACAGAAGGATCATTGCAGAGAGCAGAGGTTGGAGACTGCGGTTTAGAAGGACTGTTGCAGAGAGCAGATGTTGGAGACTGAGGTGCAGAAGGATCACCACAGAGAGCAGAGGTTGGAAACTGGGGTGCAGCAGGACAGTTACAGAGAGTACAGGGTAGATACTTGGGTGCAGAAGAAATGTTGCAGAGAGAAGAGATTGGAGATTCTGGTGCAGAAGGACTGTTTCAGAGAACAGAGTGTGGAGACTGGGGTGCAGAAGAACCGTTTCAGAGAGCAGAGGTTGGAGACTGAGGTGCAGAAGGATTTTCAAAGAGCAGAGGTTGGAGACTGGGGTGCAGAAGGTCTATTGCAGAGAGCAGAGATTGGAGACTGAGGTGAAGAATGATCGTTGCAGAGAGCAGAGGTTGGAGACTGGGGTGCAAAAGGCCTGTTACAGAGAGCAGAGTTTGAGACTGGGTTGCAGAAGACCTGTTACAGAGAGCAGATGTTGGGGACTGGGGTTCAGAAGGATTGTTACAGATAGCACAGTTTGGAGACTGGGGTTTAGAAGGATTGTTGCAGAAAGCAGAAGTTTCAGACTAAGGCTTAGAAGGACTGTTATAGAGAGCAGAGTTTGGAAATTGGGGTGCAGAAGGACCGTTATAGAGAGAAGAGGTTGGAGACTGCCATACAGAAGGACTGTTACAGAGAGCAGAGTTTGGAGACTGGGGTGCAGAAGGATCATTGCAGAGAGCAGATGTGGGAGACTGGGATGCAGAAGGATCGTTGCAGAGAGAAGTGGTTGGAGACTCAGGTGCAGAAGGATCGCTATAGAGAGCAGAGTTTGGAGACCGGGTGCAGTAGGATAGATTCAGAGAGCACAGGTTGAAGACTGGGGTGCAGAAAAAATGTTACAGAGAGCAGACGTTGGAGACTGGGGTGCAGAAGGACTGTAGCAGAGAGCAGAGGTTGGAGACTGGGGTGAAGAAGACTGTTGCAGAGAGCAGACGTTGGAGACTGGGATGCAGAAAGATCGTTGCAGAGAGTAGATGTTGGATACTGGGGTATAATAAGACGTTTGCAGAGAGCAGAGGTTTTAGACTGGGGTGCAGAATAACTGATACGGAAAGTAGAGTTTGGATAATGGGGTGCAGAAGGACTGTTGCAGAGAGCACATGTTGGAGACTGAAGTGAAGAATGATCGTTGCAGAGAGAAGAGGTTGGAGACTGTGGTGCAGAAAGCCTGTTACAGAGAGCAGAGATTGGAGACTGGAGTGCAGAACGCCTGTTACAGAGAGCAGAGTGTGGAGACTGGGGTGAAGAATGACTGTTAAAGATAGCACAATTTCGTGACTGGGCTGCAGAAGGATCTTACAGAGAGAGCGTTTTGTAGACTGAGGTTCAAAAGGACTGTTACATACAGCAAAGTTTGGAAACTCGGGTGCAGAAGGATTTTTGCAGAGAGCGTGTTTTCAGACTGAGGTGCAGAAGGACTGTTTCAGAGAGCAGATGTTGGATTATGGGGTACAGAAGAACTGAAACAGGGAGCAGAGTTTGGAGACTGGGGTGCAGAAAGATTGTTGCAGAGAGCACAGGTTGGACACTGGGGTGCAGAAGGCCTGTTACAGAGAGCAGAGTTTGAAGACTGGGGTGCAGAAGGCCTGTTACAGAGAGCAGTGTTTGGGGACTGGTGTGCAGAAGACTGTTGCAGAGAGAAGCGTTTGGAGAATGGGTTGCATAAGGACCTTACAGAGAGCATAGGTTAGAGACTGAGGTGCAGAAGGACTTTTACAGAGAGTAGAGGGTGGAGACGGGTGCAGAAGAAGTGTTACAGAGAGCAGAGTTTGGATATTGGGGTGCAGAAGAACTGCTACTGATAGCAGCGGTTGGAGACAGGGGTGCACAAGGACTTGTACAGAGATCAGAGGTTGGAGACTGGGGTGCAGAAGGATCGTTGCTGAGCACAGAGGATGGAAACTAAGGTGCAGAAGGATCGTTACACAGAGCAATTTTGGTTACTGAGGTGTAAAAAGAATGCTGCAGAGAGCAGAGGTTGAAGACTGAGGTGTAAAAGGACTGATACCGAGAGCAGATGTTGGAGACTGGGGTGCAGAAGTACTTTAGCAGAGAGCAGAGGTTGGAGACTGGGATGCAGAAGGACTGTTGCAGAGAGCAGAGGTTGAAGACTGGGGTGCCGAAGGACTTATACAGAGAGCAGAGTTTGCAGACAGGGGTGCCGAAGGACTGTTACAGAGAGCAGAGGTTTGAGACTGAGGTGCAGAAGGATTGTTACAGAGAGCAGAGGTTGGAGACTGTGGTGCCGAAGGACTTGTTACTGAGAACAGAGTTTGCAGACTAGGGTTTTAAAGGACTGTTACAGATAGCACAATTTTGAGACTGGGTTGCAGAAACATCTTACAGAAAGCATTTTTTAGACTGAGGCTCAGAAGAACTGTTACAGAGAGCAAATTTTGGAAACTCGGGTGCAGAAGGATTTTTGCAGAGAGCCGAGTTTTCAGACTGAGGTGCAGAAGGACTGTTTCAGAGAGCAGATGTTGGATCCTGGGTTGCAGAAGGACTGTTACAGAGAGAAGAGTTTGGAGACTGGGATGCAAAAGGATCGTTGCAGAGAGCACAGGTTGGAAACTGGGGTGCAGAATGCCTGTTACAGAGAGCAGAGTTTGAAGACTGGGGTGCAGAAGGATCGTTGCAGAGAGCAGAGTTGGGAGACTGGGGTGCAGAAGACTCTTACAGAGAGCAGCGTTTGGAGAATGGGTTGCAGAAGGATCTTAGAAAGAGCAGAGTTTGGAGACTGAGGTGCAGAAGGACTTTTACAGAGAGTAGAGGGTGGAGACTTAATTGCAGAAGGCCTGTTAGAGAGAGCAGAGTTTGGAGATTGGGGTGCAGAAGAACTGTTATTGAGAGCAGAGGTTGGAGACAGGGGTGCAGAAGGACTGTTTCAGAGAGCAGAGTTTGGAGACTGAGGTGCAGAAGGACTGTTACAGAGAGCATATTTTGGAAACTGGGATGTAGAAGGACCATTGCAGAGAGCAGAGGTTGAAGACTGGGGATAAGAAGGATCCTTGCAGAGAGCAGATGTTGGAGACTGGGTGCAGAAGGACTATTAGAGAGAGCAGGGGTTGGAGACTAAGGTGCAGAAAGATCATTTCTGTGTGCAGAGTTATGAGACTGGGATGCAGAAGGACTGTTACAGATTACAGAATTTGGAGACTTAAGTGCAGAAGGACATTTAAATAGAGCAGAGGATTGAGACTGGGGTGCATAAAGATAGTTGCAGACAGCAGAGTTTGGAGAATGAGGTGCAGAAGTGCTGTAGCTTCGAAAAGAGTTTGGAGAGTGGGGTGCAGAAGGACGGATACAGTGTTCAGAGTTTGGAAACTGTGTGCAGAAGGATCGTTGCAGAGAACAGAGGTTGGAGGCTGAGGTGCAGAAGAATCGTTGCAGAGATAAGAGGTTGGAGACTGGGGTGCAGAAGGCCTCTTACAAAAAGCAGAGTTTGGAGACTGGGGTGCAGACGACCTGTTAGAGAGAGCAGAGGTTGGAAACTGGGGTGCAGAGGGTTCGTTGCAGAGAGCAGAGGTTGGAAACTGAGGTGCAGAAGGATCGTTGCAGAGAGCAGAGGTTGCAGACTGAGGTGCAGAAGGATCATTACAGAGAGCAGAGGTTGGAGACTGGGGTCAGAAAGACAGTTATAGAGAGCACAGTTTGGAGATTGGGGTGCAGAAGTAAAGTTGCAGTGAGCAGAGACTGATTGGAGACTGTGGTATAGAAGTACCATTACAAAGAGAAGAGGGTGGAGACTGGGATGCAGAAGGAATGTCACCTAGAGCAGAGTTTGGAAACTGGGGTGCAGAAAGATGTTACAGAGAGCAGAGGCTGGAGACTGAGGTCAAAAGCACTGTTGCAGAAAACAGACGTTGGAGACTGTGGTGCAGAAGGATCGTTGCAGAAACAGAGGTTGGAGACTGAGGTGCAAAAGCATTGCTACAGAGAGCAGAGTTTGAAAACCAGGGTGCAGTAGAATAGTTACAGAGAGCACAGTTTAAAGACTGGGTGCAGAAAATATGTTGCAGAGAGCAGAAGTTGGAGACTGGTGTGCAGAAGGACTGTAGCAGAGAGCAGAGGTCTGAGACTGGGGTGCAGAATGACTGATGCAAAGAACAGAGGTTGGATACTGGGGTTAAGAAGGGCCGTTGCAGAGGGATGAGGTTGGAGACTGAAGTGCAGAATGACTGTTACAGAGAGCAAAGTTTGGAAATCGGGGTGCAGAAGGATATTACATAGAGCAGAGGATAGAGACTGGGGTCTAGAAGGCCTGTTACAGAGAGCCGATTTTTGTGACTGAGTTGCAGAAGACCTGTTACAGAGAGCAGATGTTGGATACTGGGGTTAAGAAAAATTTTTACAGATAGCAGAGTTTGGAGACTGGGGTTTAGAAGGACTGTTGCAGACAGCAGAGGTTTCAGACTGAGGCTTAGAAAGTCTGTTACAGAGAGCAGAGGTTGGAGTCTGAGGTTTAGAAGAACTGTTTCAGAAAGCAAAGGTTGGCACGTGGGGTGCAGAAGGACCGTTATAAAGAGTAGTGGTTGGAGACTGCGGTATAGAAGATCTGTTACAAAGAGCAGAGTTTGGAGACTGGGGTTTAGAAAGACCATTATAGAGAGCAAAGAATGGAGACTGAGGTGCAGAATGACTTTTAAAGAGAGCAGAGTTAGGAGAATGAGGTGCAGAAAGATCGTTGAAGAGAGAAGAGTTTTGAGACTGGGGTGTAGAAGGACTGTTACAGAAAGCAGAGGTTGGCAATTGGGGAGCAGATGGACCCTTACAAAGAGAAGAGGTTTGAGACTTCGATACTAAAGTACGTTTACAGAGAGCAGAGTTTGGAGGCTGGGTAGAAGAAGGATCATTGCAGAGAGCAGATGTTGGAATCTGGGGTGCAGGAGGAAAGTTACAGAGAGCAGAGTTTGGAGACTGGGGTGCAGAAGGATTGTTACAGAAAGCACATTTTGGAGACTGGGGTGCAGAAGGATCGTTGCAGAGAGCAGAGGTTTCAGACTGAGGCTTAGAAGGACTGTTACAGAGAGCAGAGGTTGGAATCTGAGGTATAGAAGGACTGTTACAGAAAGCAGAGGTTGGCAATTGGGATGCAGAAGGACAGTTACAGAGAGAAGAGTTTGGAGACTGCGGTACAGAAGGACTGTTAGAGAGAGGAGAGTTTGGAGACTTTGGTGCAGAAGGACTGTTGTAGAGAGCAGATGTTGGAGACTAGGTTGCAGAAGGACTGGTACAGAGAGCATATGTTGGAGACTGAGGTGCAGAAGGATTGTTACAGAGAGCAGAGTTTCGAGATTGGGTGCAGAAGAACTGGTACAGAGAGCAAAGGTTGAAGACTGGGGTGCAGAAGGACTGTTGCAGAGAGCAGAGATTGGAGACTGAGGTGCAGAAAGACTGTTAAAGAGAGCAGAGGTTAGAGACTGAGGTGAAGAAGGATTAGTACAGATAGGAGAGGTTGGAGACTGAAGTGTAGAAAGACTGTAACAGAGAGCAGAGGTTGATAACTGGGGTTTAGAGGGTTCGTTGCAGAGAGTAGAGGTTGGAAACTGAGGTGCAGAAGGATCGTTGAAGAGAGCAGAGGTTGCAGACTGAGTTGCAGAAGGATTGTTACAGAGAGCAGAGGTTGGAGACTGGGGTCAGAAAGATAGTTACAGAGAGCACAGTTTGGAGACTGGGGTGCAGAAGAAATTTTGCAGTGAACAGAGATTGATTGGAGAATGTGGTATAGAAGTACCTTTACAAAGAGCAGAGGGTGGAGAATGGGGTGCAGAAGGATTGTCACCTAGAGCAGAGTTTGGAAACTGGGGTGCAGAACGATGTTACAGAGAGCAGAGGCTAGAAACTGGGGTAAGAAGCACTGTTGCAGAAAACAGACGTTGGAGACTGTGGTGCAGAAGGATCATTGCAGAGAGCAGAGTTTGGAGACCGGGGTGCAATAGGATAGTTACAGAGAGCACAGTTTAAAGACTGGGTGCAGAAAATATGTTGCAGAGAGCAGAAGTTGGAGACTGGGGTGCAGAAGGACTGTAGCAGACATCAGAGGTTTGAGACTGGGGTGCAGAATGACTGCTGCAAAGAACAGAGGTTGGATACTGGGGTGCAGAAAGGCCGTTGCAGAGGGATGAGGTTGGAGACTGAAGTGCAGAATGACTGTTACAGAGAGCAAAGTTTGGAAAACGGGGTGCAGAAGGATCTTACATAGAGCAGAGTTTGGAGACTGGGGTACAGAAGGCCTGTTACAGAGAGCCGACTTTGGTGACTGAGTTGCAGAAAACCTGTTACAGAGAGCAGATGTTGGAGACTGGGGTTCAGAAAAATTGTTACAGATACCAGAGTTTGGAGACTGGGGTTTAGAAGGATTGTTGCAGACAGCAGAGGTTTCAGACTGAGGCTTAGAAGGTCTGTTACAGAGAGCAGAGGTTGGAGTCTGAGGTTCAGAAGAACTGTTTCAGAAAGCAGAGGTTGGCAATTGGGGTGCAGAAGGACCGTTACAGAGAGTAGTGGTTGGAGACTGCGGTATTGAAGGACTGTTACAAAGAGCAAAATTTGGAGACTGGGGTTCAGAAGGACCATTAAAGATAGCAAAGAATGAAGACTGAGGTGCAGAAGGACTTTTACAGAAAGCAGAGTTAGGAGACTGAGGTGCAGAAGGATCATTGCAGAGAGAAGAGTTTGGAGACTGGGGTGTAGAAGGACTGTTACAGAATGCAAAGTTTGGCAATTGGGGAGCAGATGGACCCTTACAAAGAGAAGAGGTTGGAGACTTCGATACTAAAAGACTTTTACAGAGAGCAGAATATGGAGGCTGGGTAGAAGAAGGATCATTGCAGAGAGCAGATGTTGGAATCTGGGGTGCAGAAGGAAAGTTACAGAGAGCAGAGGTTGGAGACTGGGGTGCAGAAGGATTGTTACAGAAAGCACATTTTGGAGACTGGGGTGCAGAAGGATCGTTGCAGAGAGCAGAGGTTTCAGACTGAGGCTTAGAAGGACTGTTACAGACAGCAGAGGTTGGAATCTGAGGTGCAGAAAGACTGTTACAGAAAGCAGAGGTTGGCAATTGGGATGCAGAAGGACAGTTACAGAGAGAAGAGTTTGGAGACTGCGGTACAGAAGGACTGTTAGAGATAGAAGAGTTTGGAGACTGAGGTGCAGAAGGACCGTTGTAGAGAGCAGATGTTGAAGACTAGGGTGCAGAAGGACTGTTACAGAGAGCAGACGTTGGAGACTTAGGTGCAGAAGGATTGTTACAGAGAGCAGAGGTTCGAGATTGGGTGCAGACGAACTATTACAGAGAGCAAAGTTTGGAGACTGGGGTGCAGAAGGACTGTTGAAGAGAGCAGAGATTGGAGACTGAGGTGCAGAAAGACTGTTAAAGAGAGCAGAGGTTAGAGACTGAGGTGAAGAATGATTGGTACAGATAGGAGAGGTTGGAGACTAAAGTGTAGAAGGACTGTAACAGAGAGCATAGGTTGGAAACTGGGGGTGAAAGAGGGATCGTTGCAAGGCAGAGGTTGGAAACTGAGGTGCAGAAGGGTCGTTGAAGAGAGCAGAGTTTGGAGACTTAGGTGCAGAAAGATCGTTACAGAGAGCAGAGGTTGGAAACTGTGGTGCAGAGGGATCGTTGCAGAGAGCAGAGGTTGGAAACTGAGGTGCAGAAGGATCGTTACAGAGAGCCGAGGTTGGAGACTGCGGTCAGAAACACAGTTAAAGAGAGCACAGTTTGGAGACTGGGGTTCAGAAGAAATGTTTCAGTGAGCAGAGTTTGATTGGAGACTGTGGTACAGATGTACCGTTACAAAGAGCAGAAGTTGGAGACTGGGGTGCAGAAGGAATGTCACCAAAGCAGAGTTTGGAAACTGGGGTGCAGAGGGAATGTCACCTAGAGCAGAGTTTGTAAACTGGGGTGCAGAAGGATGTTACAGACAGCAGATGCTGGAGACTGGGGTCAGAAGCACTGTTGCAGAAAACAGACGTTGGAGACTGTGGGTGCAGAAGGATCGTTGCAGACAGCAGAGGTTGGAGACTGAGGTGCAGAAGGATCGCTACAGAGAGCAGAGTTTGGAGACCGGGGTGCAGTAGGATAGTTACAGAGAGCAAAGTTTAAAGACTGGGTGCAGAAAATATGTTGCAGAGAGCAGAAGTTGGAGACTGGGGTGCAGAAGGACTGTAGCAGACAGCAGAGGTTTGAGACTGGGGTGCAGAATGACTGCTGCAAAGAACAGAGGTTGGATACTGGGGTGCAGAAAGGCCGTTGCAGAGGGATGATGTTGGAGACTGAAGTGCAGAATGACTGTTACAGAGAGCAAAGTTTGGAAAACGGGGTGCAGAAGGATCTTACATAGAGCAGAGTGTGGAGACTGGGGTGCAGAAGGCCTGTTACAGAGAGCCGACTTTGGTGACTGAGTTGCAGAAAACCTGTTACAGAGAGCAGTTGTTGGAGACTGAGGTTCAGAAGAACTGTTGCAGAAAACAGACGTTGGAGACTGTGGTGCAGAAGGATTGTTGCAGAGAGCAGCGTTTTCAAAACTGAGGTGCAGAAATACTGTTGCAGAGAGCAGATGTTGGATCCTGGGGTACAGAATGATCGCTGCAGAGAGCAGAGGTTGGAGACTTGGGTGCAGAAGGCCTATTAAAGAGAGCAGAGTTATAAGACTGGGTTGCAGAAGGCCTGTTACAGAGAGCAGACTTTTGAGATTTGGGTGCAGAAGGACAGTTACAGAGAGCAGAGTTTGGAGAGTTGGTTGCAGAAGGATCTTACAGAGAGAAGAGTTTGGAGACTGAGGTGCAGAAAGACATTTACAGAGAGTAGTGTTTTGAGACTGAGGAGCAGAAGGAATGTTGTAGAGAGCAGAGGTTGGAGACTGATGTCCAGACAAATTGTTACAGAGATCACAGGGTGGAGACTGGAGTGCAGAAGGAGTGTTACAGAGAGCAGAGGTTGGAGACTGGGGTGCAGAAGGCCTGTCACAGTTATCACAGTTTGGAGACTGGTGTGCAGAACGATATTATAGAGAACAGAGTTTGGAGACTGAGGTGCAGAAGGACAGTTACAGAGAGCAGAGTTTAGAGACTGCGTTGCAAAAGGATCTTATGGAGAGCAGAGTTTGAAGACTGAGGTACAGAAGGACTGTTACAGAGAGCAGCGGTTGGAGACTGAGTTGCAGAAGGATCGTTTCTGAGAGCAGAGTTTTCAGATTGATGTGTAGAAGGACTGTTTAAGAGAGCCTGAGGTTTGAGACTGAGGTGCAGAAGGACTGTTATAGAGACTGAGGTGCAGAAAAACTGTTATAGAGAGCAGAAGTTAGAGACTGGGGTGAAGAAGGACTGATACAGAAAGCAGAGCTTGGTGACTGGGGAGCAGAAGGACTGTTGCAGAGAGAAAAGTTTGAGAATGAGGTGGAGAAGGACTGTTGCAGAGAACAGATGTTAGAGACTGGGGTGCAGAAGGACTGTTGAAGAAAACAGAGATTGTAGACTGGGGTGCAGAAAGACTATTGCAGAGAGCAGAGGTTGCAGACAGAGGTGCAGAAAGACTATTGCAGAGAGCAGAGGTTGCAGACTGAGGTGCAGAAAGACTGTTACAGAGAGCAGAGTTTGGAGAATGATGTGCTAAAAAACTGATACTGAAAGCAGAGGTTGGAGACTAGGGTGCAGAAGGACCCTTACAGAGAACAGAGGTTGGAGACTGTGGTACAGTAGGACTGTTACACAGAGCAGAGTTTGGAGACTGGGGTGCAGATTAACTGTTGTAGAGAACAGAGGTTGGAGACTGGGGTGAAGAAGGACCATTGCATATAGCAGAGGTTGGAGACTGGATGTCAGAAGTAATATTCAAAGAGGAGAGTTTTAACACTGAGGTCAGAAGGACTGTTGCAGAGAGCAGAGGTTGGAGATTGGGCCGCAGTAGGGCTGTTATAGAGAGCATAGTTTAGAGACCTGGGTGCAGAAGGACTGATACAGAAAGCAGACTTTGGAGACTGGGGTGCAGAAGGACCGTTACAGATATAAGAGGTTGGAGACAGTAGTACAGAAGGACGGTTACAGAGAGCAGAGTTTGGAGATTTGGGTTGAAAAGGAATATTGCAGAGAGCAGATTTCGGAGACTTCGCTGCAGAAGGACTGTTGTAGCGAGCAGAGGTTGAACACTGGGGTGCAGGAGGACTGTTGCAGAGTGCAGAGTTTGCAGACCGAGGTGCAGAAGGACCCTTACAGAGAACAGAGGTTGGATACTGTGGTACAGAAGAACTGTTACAGGGAGCAAAGTTTGAAGACTGGGGTGCAGAATAACTGTTGTGGAGAACAGAATTTTGAGAGTGGGGTGGAGAAAAACCATTGCAGATAGCAGAGGTTGGAGACTGGGTTTTAGAACGATCATTCAGAAAGCAGAGTTTGGTCACTGAGGTGCAGAAGGACTGATGCAGAGAACAGAGGTTGGAGATTGGGGCGCAGTAGGACTGTTGCAGAGAGCAGAGGTTGGAGTCTGAGGTGCAGAAGGAATGTTACAGAAAGCAGACTTTGGAGACTGGGGTGCAGAAAGACCGTTAAAGAGAGCAGAGTTTTGAGACTGCAGTACAGAAGGACTGTAACAGAGAGCAGAGGTTGGAGACTGGGGAGAATAAAAACTGTTGCAGAGGACAGAGGTTTGAGACTGGGGTACAGCTCGACCATTGCAGAAAGCATAGGTTGGAGACGGGGGTAGAGAAGGCATGATACAGAGAGCAGAGTTTGGATACTGGGGTGCAGTAGGATCTTACAGAGAGAAGAGGTTGGAGTCTGATGTGCAATAGGACTCTTACAGAGAGCAGAGTTTGGAGACTGGGGTGCAGAAGGACTGATAGAGAAATCAGAGATTGGAGTTTGTTGTGAAGAAAGAAGGTTACAGAGAGCAGAGTTTGGACTGCAGTACAGAATGTCTTTTACAGAGAGCAGTGGTTGGAGTCTGGGGTGCCGAATGATTGTTGCAGAGATCAGACGTTGCTAACTAGGGTGCAGAAAGACTGTTGCAGAGAGCAGAGGTTGGAGACTGGGGTGCAGAAGGACTGATACAGAAGGTAGAGGGTGGAGACTGGGGTGCAGAAGGACTCTTACAGAGAGCAGATGTTGGAGACTAGGTTGAAGAAGGACTGTTAAAGAGATCAGAGTTTAGAGACTGGGTTGCAGAAGGACTGTTGCAGAGAGCAGAGTTTGGAGACTGGGATGATGAAGAATTGTTGCAGAGAGAAGAGTTTGGAGACTGGGGTGCACAAGGACTGTTGCAGAGAGCAGAGGTTGGAGATTGAGGTGCAGAAGGAATATTAAAGAGAGCAGTAGTAGAAGATTGGGGTGCAGAAGGATTGTTACAGAGAGCAGAGGTTTGAGACTGGGGTGCAGAAGGTCTGTTGCCGAGAGCAGAGGTTGGAATCTGGGGTGCAGAAGTACTGTTACAAAGAGCATAGCTTCGAGACTGGGTTGCAGAATTCCTGTTACAGAGAGCTGAGTTTGGAAACTGTTTTGCAGAAGGACTGTTAGAGAGACCTGAGTTTAGAGACTGGGTTGCAGAAGGGTCTTACAGAGAGCAGAGGTAGGAGGCTTAGGTGCAAAAGGATCATTGCAGAGAGCAGAGTTTTCAGACTGAGTTGCAGAAGGACTGCTTCAGAGAGCAGATGTTGGATACTGGTGTGCAGAAGGTCTGTTACAGAGAGCAGAGGTTGGAGACTGGGGTTCAGATGGATCTTACAGAGAGCAAAAGTACTGTGGCAGAGAGCAGATGTTTGAGACTGGGGTGGAGAAGAATCGTTGCAGAGAGAAGAGGTTGGAGACTGGGGTGCAGAAGGACTCTTACAGAGAGCAGATGTTGGAGACTAGGTTGAAGAAGGACTGTTAAAGAGATCAGAGTTTAGAGACTGGGTTACAGAAGGACTGTAAAAGAGAGCAGATGTTGGTAACTAGGGTGCCGAAGGAATGCTGCAGAGAGCAGAGTTTGGAGACTGGGGTGCAGAAGAACTGTTGCGGAGAGCAGAGTTCGGAGAATGAGGTGCAGAATTACTGCTGTAAAGATCAGAGGTTGGAGACTGGGGTGCAGTAGGATCATTGCAATGAGCAGAGGTTAAAGACTGGGGTGCAGATGACTGATAGAGAAAGCAGAGATAGGAGTTTGTGGTGAAGAAAGAAGGTTACAGAGAGCAGAAGTTGGACTGCAGTACAGAATGTCTTTTACAGAGAGCAGTGGTTGGAGTCTGGGGTACAGAAGGACTGTTACAGAGATCAGATGTTGCTAACTAGGGTGCAGAAAGACTGTTGCAGAGAGCAGCGATTGGAGACTGGGGTACAGAAGGACTGATACAGAAAGCAGAGTGTGAAGACTGGGGTGCAGAAGGACTCTTACAGAGAGCAGATGTTTGACACTAGGTTGCAGAAAGACTGTTAAAAGAGCAGATTTTAGAGACTTGGGTACAGAAGGACTGTTGGAGAGAGCAGATTTTGGAGACAGGGATGGAGAAGAATTGTTGCAGAGAGAAGAGTTTGAAGACTGGTGTGCAGAAAAATTTTTACAGAGAGCAGAGTTTTTTAGACTGCGTTTAAAAGTATCATACAGAGAGCAGAGTTTTGAGACTGAGGTTCAGAAGGACTGTTGCAGAGAGCAAATGTTGGAGACTGCAGTACAGATGGACTGTTGAAGAGAGCTGAGGTTGGAGACTAGGGTACACAAGGACTTTTTCAGAGAGCAGATGTTGGAGACTGTTGTTCAGAAAGACGGTTGCAGAGAGCAGAAGTTGGAGAATGGGGTACAGAAAGACTTTTGCAGAGAGCAGAGGTTGGAGACTGAGGTTCAGATGGACAGATAATGAAAGCAGAGGTTGGAGACTGGTGGGCAAAAAGACATTTACAGAGAGCAGAGTTTGGAGACTGTGACACAGAAGGACTATTACAGACAGCAAGGTTGGAGACTGGGGAGCAGAATGACTGTTGCAGAGTACAGAGGTTGGATACTGGGGTGCAGCAGGACCGTTGCAGAAAGCAGAGGTTGGAGACTGGCTTGGAGAAGGAATATTACAGAGAGCAGATTTGGAATCTTGGGTGCAGAACGATCTTTCGAGACCAGAGTTTGGAGACTGAGTTTAAGAAGGATCGTTGCAGAGAACAGAGGTTGGAGACTGGGGTGCAGAAAGATTGTTGCAGTCAGCAGAGTTTCCAGACTGAGATACAGAAGGACTGTTACACAGAGCAGAGGTTGTAGAATGAGGTGAAGAAGGACAGTTACAGAGAGCAGATGTGGGAGACAGGGGTGCAGGACTGATACAGAGCAGTAGTTAGAGACTGAGGTACAGAAGGACTGTTTCAGAGAGCAGAGGTTAAAGACTCGGGTGCAGAAAGATTATTGCAGAGAGCAAGTTTTCAGACTGAGGTACATAAGAACTGTTTAAGAGAGCAGATGTTGGAGATTGGGGTTCACAAGGACTGTTGCAGCGAGCAGAGATTGGAGACTGGGGTGCAGAGGGATCGTTGCAGAGAGCAGAGGTTGGAGACTAGGGAGTAGAAGGCCTTTTTCAGAGAGCAGAGTTTGGAGACTGAGGTGCATTAAGACTGTTAAAGAGAGCAGAGATTGGAGACTGGGGTGCAGAAGAACTTTTGCAGAGCAGATTATGGAGACTAGGGTGTAGAAGGACTATTACAGAGAGTACAGGTTGTAGACTGGGGTGCAGAAGTATTATACAGAAAGCAGAGTTTGGAGACTGAAGTGCTGAAGGACTGTTGCGGAAAGCAGAGTTTGGAGACTTGGTTCCAGAAGGACTGATACAGAGGACAGAGTTGGGAGACTGGGTGCAGAAGCATCTTACAGCGAGCGAATTTTGGAGACTGAGGTGCAGAGAGACTGTTACAGAGAGCAGAGGTTGGAGACTGGGGTGCAAAAGGACTGTTATCAAGAGCAGAGTTTGGAGACTGGTGAGCAGAAGGATTGTTGCAGAGTACAGAGGTTTGAGACTGGGGTGCAGCAGGACCGTTGCAGAAAGCAGAAGTAGGAGACTAGCGTGGAGAAGGAATATTACAGAAATCAGATTTTGGAAACTGCGGTGAAGAAGGATTTTTCAGAGAGCAGAGTTTGGAGACTGAGGTGCAGAAGGATCGTTGAAGAGAGTAGATGTTAGAGACTGGGGTGAAGAAGAATTGTTTAGAGAGCAGATGTTGGAGACTGTGGTGCAGAAGGACTGTTGCAGAGAGCTGAGGTTGAAGACTGAGGTGGAGAAGGACTGTTACAGAGAAAGCGGTTGGAGACTGGGGTACACAAGAATTGTTGCAGAGAGCAGAGGTTTAAGACTGAGGTAAAGAAAGATCGTTGCAGAGAGCAGAGGTGGAGACTTGGCTGCAGAAGGACTGTTACACAGAGCACAAGTTTCAGACTGGGGTGCAGAAGGAATGTTGCAGAAAGCAGCGATTGGAGACTGGGGTGCATAAGGACTGTAACAGAGCAGAGTATGTAGACTGGGGAGCAGAAGGACTGATACAGAAAGCAGAGGTTGGAAACTGGTGTGCAGAAGGACTGTTACAAAGAGCAGAGTTTGGAGAATGCAGTAAAGAAAGACTGTTACAGAGAGCAGAGGCTGGCAACTGGGGTGCAGAAAGAGTGTTGCAAAGAACAGAGGTTGGAGACTGAGGTGCAGAAGGACTGTTACAGAGAGCAGAGTTTTTAGACAAGGTTGCAGAAGGATCTTACAGAGAGCAGAGTTTGTAGACCGAGGTGCAGCAGGACTGTTAAAGAAAGCAGAGGTTGGAGACTGGGATTCAGAAGGCCTGTTATGGAGAGCAGAGTTTGGAGAAGGGCTCCAGAAGGACTGTTACTGATGGCAGAGTTTGGAGACTTGGTTGCAGAAGGATTTTACAGAGAGCAGATGTTGGATACTTAGGTGCAGAAGGACTGTTACAGAGAGTAGAGGTTGGAGACTGAGTTTCAGAAGGATCGTTGCAGAGAACAGAGGTTGGAGACTGGTGTACAGAAGGATCGTTGCAGTCAGCAGAGTTTCTAGACTGAGATGCAGAAGGACTCTTACACAGAGCAGAGGTTGAAGACTGAGGTGAAGAAGAACAGTTACAGAGAGCAGATGTGGGAGAAACGGGTGCAGGATTGATACAGAGCAGAAGTTGGAGACTGAGGTACAGAAGGACTGTTACAGAGAGCAGAGTTTGGAGACTCGGGTGCAGAAGGATAATTGCAGAGAGAAGAGTATTCACACTGGGGTACAGAAGAACTGTTGCAGAGAGCAGATGTTGGAGATTGGGGTGCCCAAGGACTGTTGCAGCGAGCAGAGATTGGAGACTGGGGTGCCGAGAGATCTTTTCAGAGAGCAGAGGTTGGAAAGCGGGGTGCAAAAAGACTGTTACAGAGAGCATAGATTGAAGACTGGGGTGCAGAAGGACTGTTGCAGAGTAGATTATGGAGAGTAGGGTGTAGAAGGACTGTTCCACAGAGCAGAGGTTGGAGACTGGGGTGCAGAAGGCCTGTTGAAGAGATCAGAGGATGGAGACTGGGTTGGAGAAGGACTGTTGTAGAGAGCAGATGTTGGAGACTGGGGTGCAGAACGAATGTTGCAGAGAGCAGTATTTGGAGACTTGGGTGCATATGAACTATTGCAGACAGCAGAGGTTGCAGACAGAAGTGCAGAAGGACTGATACAGACAGCAGAGTTTTGGGAATGTGGTGCAAAAGGACTGATACAGAAAGCAGAGTTTGGAGAATGTGGTGCAGAAGGACGCTTAAAAAGAACAGAGGTTGGAGACTGCGGGATAGAAGGACTGTTAAAGAAAGCAGAGGTTTGAGACTGGGGTGCAGAATAACTGATTTAGAGATCAGAGTTTGTAGACTTCGGTGCAGAAGGACCATTGCAGAAAGCAGAGGTTGAAGAATGGGTTTCAGAAGGATCTTACAGAGAGCAGAATTTGCACACTGAGGTGAAGAACGACTGTTGCAGAGAGCAGAGGTTAGAGATTGGGGCGCAGAAAGACTTTTGGAGAGAACAGAGGTTGGAGTTTGAGGTGCAAGAGGACTGTTACAGAGAGCAGTGGTCAGAGACTGGGGTGCAGAATGACTGATACATAATGCAGAGTTTGGAGACTCGGGTGCGTAAGGACCATTTCAGAGAGCAGAGGTTGGAAACTGCAGTACAGAAGGACTGTTACAGAGTGCAGAGGTTGGAGACAGGTGTGCAAAATTATCTTACAGAGAGCATAGGTTGTAGACTGGGGTGCAGAAGGACTGTTGCAGAGCAGATCATGGAGACAAGGGTGTAGAAGGACTGTTACACTGAGCAGAGGTTTTAGACTGGGGTGCAGAAGCATCATACAGAGAGCAGTGTTTGGAGACTGAGGTGCAGAAGAACTGTTGCAGAGAGCAGAGATTGGAGACTGGGGTGCAGAAGGACTAATACAGAGGGCAGAGTTGGGATACTGGTGTGCAGAAGCATCTTACAGCAAGCGAAGTATGGAGCCTGAGGTGGAGAATCACTGTTGCAGATAGCAGAGGTTGGAGACTGGGGTGCAGAAGGACTGTTAAAGAGAGCAGAATTTGGAGACTTGGGTGAAGAAGGCCTGTTACAGAGAGAATAGGTTGGAGACTGGAGTGCAGAAGGCCTCTGACAGAGAACAGAGATTGGAAACTGAGGTGCAGAATAACAGTTGCAGAGAACAGAAGTTGGAGACTGGGATGCATAATGACCGTTGCTGAGAGAAGAGTTTGGAGACTCATGTGCAGAAGGACTTTTACAGGGAGCACAGGTAGGAGACTGGGGTGCAAAATGAATGTTGCAGAGAGCAGAGGCTGAAGACTGGGGTGCAGGAGGACTGTTACAGAAAGCAGAGGTTAGAGACTGAGGTGCAGAAAGACTGTTAAGGGAGCAGAGTTTGGAGAGTGGGTTCAGAAGAACTTATTGAGAAAGCAGATGTTGAAGACTGGAGTGCATAAGGACGCATAAAGAGAGCAGAGTTTGGAGACACCTCTACAGAAGGACTGCTACAGAGTGCAGAAGTTGGAAAATAGAGTGCAGAAGAACTGTTGCAGAGAACAGATGTTGGAAACCTTTGCAGAGAGCAGAGTTTGGAGACTGAGGTGCAGAATTATTGTTACAGAGAGCAGAGTTTGGAGATGGGGTGCAGAAAGACTGTTTCAGTGAGCAGAGTTTGAAGACTGGGTTTCAGAAGGGTCTCACAGAAACAAGAGGTTGGAGACTGATGTACAGAAGGACTGTTACAGCGAGCAGAGTTTGGAGACTGGGGTGCAGAGGGATTGTTTCAGAGAGCAGAGTTTTCAGACTGAGGTACAAAAGAACTGTTGCAGAGAGCAGATGTTGGAGACTGGGTGAACAAGGACTGTTGTACCGAGCACAGGTTGGAGACAGGGTGCTGAAAGATCGTTGCAGAGAGCAGAGGTTGGAGACTGGGGTGCAGAAGGACTGATAAAGACAGCAGAGGTTGGAGACTGGTGTGCAGAAGGACTGTTACAGAGAGCAGAGTTTGGAGACTGGGTTGCAGAAGGATCTTACAGAGATCAACGTTTGGAGACTGAGGTTCAGAAGCATTGTTGCAGAGAGTAGAGTTTGGAGACCGAGGTGCAGAATGATTGATATAGAAAGCAGAGGTTGGAGACTGGGGTTCAGAAGGACTGTTTCAGAGAGCAGAGGTTTTGGAGAGGAAAGATGGCGGCGAAGGGAGTGCATCACCCCAGTGCGCTGCATCACTGAGCCAGTGAAAGAAGATATGAAACGGCTGAAGGATATCTTGTTGGGAATTTCCAGTGAAATTGAGGCGCTACAGAATCTAATAGACAGGTTTCCATTGTGCGAGGTTCGGCAGTGGGAGCTACATTTCTCCGCACGGAGGGTCGCATAGCCTGATAGCTCCAAGGCGGGTTGTCTGCGGCGTGTGCTGGGGATCGGCAGGGAGCCGGAGCGGGAGAACAGTGAGGAGAGGGAGAACAGCGATACGGATTCGGAGGGCTCCTGCCAGCAATACATCGGCAGCGCTTGGTGCGGAGTTCAGGCTTGAGACAGAGGAGAGAAGCGGCGGTTCCAGTCACCGGTCTGACCACGGAGGATGGCGGCCTCCATCTTGGAGAGATGATGTAATCATCCCATTGTTCTGCTGATATCAGCTCATTCAGCTACGGAACAGGTGAATTCAGGCTGGTATTTGCCTTCGTCTAGCAGACAGATTTCTTGCTCAGGATCGGGACTAGGGATCCTGTGGAGAATACTCTTGAAGGCTCGTGCCTGGCAAGGCGTGCGCCGGGCACTGAGCAGCGGGACTTGGGTTCCCGGGACTTGGGTTCCCAGGGCTAACCGGGCCCAGGTCTGAGGAATCTGCGGAGACTGCCTGTGAAGGCGAGCTCCGAGTGGAGCGTGCGCTGAGCTTGGGGCGACTGGGTTCTGACTCCCGAGACAGTTTTGGCCTGGGGCTGGGGAACCCCGGGGGTCGCTCGCTGGGGCCAGCTCCCAGCAGAGAGAGTGTATCCGGATAGGAAAGGCGGGGTTCTTGCTACCTAAGCTGCTTTGGCCCAAGGCTAGGGAACCGGCGGTGACTGCTTCTCGGCCAGGGTCCTGCTGGGTGCTGTGGGGGCAGAGTGGAGCTTCCACCTGCGCCCAGAGCAGGCCAAGTGACCCGCCGGCGTGGTACCATGAAACCCCAAATGCAGCTGGTGATGAAGAGAGAAGCCGCCCACGCTTAGAATAGGACCAGCGCTCCACTGGCAAGACAGGCCAGGTAGCTTGCCAACGTGGTGGACACGTAACACTGAGGCAGTCGCGTCACACTGGTTGGAGTGGGGGTGGAGCAGGGTCGCCGACTGGGTCCGGAGGGGGCTCAGCGACCCGTTGGAGAGGTAGTCAGGTACCCCCATTGGGAGTGGGGGCTGTGCAGAACTGCGACCCACTGGCCTAGAGGTCTGCCAGCGTGGTAGACACGTCACACCAATTGGAGTGGGGGCACAGCAGAGCCGCCACCCACATCCAGATCAGGACCAACGACCCCAGGGTGTGGTAGTTACGTTACCACAATTGGAGTGGGGTCAGAGCAGAACAGCCACCAGTGCCTGCAGTGGGGGCAGACCTGCGACCAATTAGCGTGGTAGACAGACCACCCTAATTAGGGGAGGAGCACAGCCACTACCCGCCCTGCAAGGGAGACTTCCCAACTATACAAGAGCAATATAAATAAATAGGAGGTAAATTTCAAAAACACAACAGTTGCACCAAGCAGGAAGAAACGCGAGCAGTATGAAAAGACAAGGAAAGAAAGGTCCACAAGCAATGCAGGTCAACTCAACTTTAGAAGAGGTAATAGCTGCAACAGACGGAATGTCAGATAAAGAGTACAGGATATATATGCTTCAGATGATCTGGAGTCTCAAGGAAGACATGAGACAGCAAAATCAGACAATGAAAGATCACATTGACAAACAAATCCAGGAAGTAAAAGATCAATTTTACAGGGAGATAGAGGTAATAAAAAACAAACAAATTGAAATCCTGGAAATGCAGGAATCATTAAACCAACTAAAAAACTCAATTGAGAATACTAACAGCAGATTAGATCACTTAGAAGAGAGAACATCAGACAATGAAGACAAAGTATTTCAACTGGAAAAGAACATAGACAGCTCAGCAAGTCTGCTAAGAAACCATGAGCAGAACATCCAAGAATTATGGGACAATATCAAAAGACCAAATTTAAGAGTCATTGGGATACAGGAAGGCACAGAGCTCCAAACTAAAGGAATAAGCAGACTATTCAGTGAGATTATACAAGAAAACTTCCCAGACTTGAAGAATGAGACAGAATCACAAATCCTAGAAGCCTACAGGACTCCGAATGTGCAAAATCATAAGAGATCCACACCTAGACACATTATAATGAAGATGTCCAACATACAGAATAAGGAGAGAATTTTAAAAGCTGCAATGAAAGAAAGCAGATTACATTTAGGGGCAAACCAATCAGGATAACAGCTGATCTCTCAACACAGACCCTGAAAGCTAGAAGATCCTGGAATAACATATTTCAAACACTGAAAGAAAATAGGTTCCAACCAAGAATCGTGTATCCGGCGAAATTAAGCTTCAGGAGAGAAGATGAAATTAAAACCTTCCATGATAAACAAAAGTTAAAAGAATTCGCAGCTAGAAAACCATCTCTTCAAAAAATCCTTGGCAAAACATTACAGGAAGAGGAAATGGAAAATAACACTGAAAACCAACAATGGGAGATAGGACAGTAAAGGGGAAAAAATAGTCAAAGAGGATAACAAATCAGGTTTAGAAACATCAATAAACAAATATGGCTAGAAGAACAAATCATATCTCAATAATAACCCTAAATGTTAATGGCTTAAATTCACCAATTAAGAGACACAGGCTAGTAGAATGGATCACAAAAGAAGACCCAACAATATGCTGCCTACAGGAGACGCATCTGATAGAAAAAGATATTCATAGACTGAAGGTGAAAGGTTGGGAAAAATCATACCACTCATATGGAATGCGGAAACAAGCAGGAGTGTCCATACTCATATCTAATAAAATAGATTTCAAACCAAAGTTAATCAAAAGGGATAAAGAAGGACACTTCATACTGCTCAAGGGAACCATACACCAACAAGACATAACAATCATAAATATATATGCCCCAAATAATGGTGCGGCTGTGTTTATCAAGCAAACTCTCCTCAAGTTCAAGAGTCTAATAGACCACCATACAATAATCATGGGAGACTTCAACACACCTCTCTCACCACTGGACAGATCTTACAAACAAAAGTTAAATAAAGAAACTATAGAACTCAATAACACAATTAACAACCTAGACTTAATTGACATATATAGACTATACCACCCCAAATCAAGTAGTTACACTTTTTTCTCAGCAGCACATGGAACCTTCTCAAAAATAGACCATATATTATGTCACAGGGCAACTCTTAGACAATATAAAGGGGTAGAGATAATACCATGCATCTTATCTGATCATAATGGAATAAAACTGAAAATCAACGATAAAAGAATGAAGGAAAAATCAAGCATCACTTGGAGAATGAACAATAGGTTGCTGAATGATCAATGGGTTTTAGAAGACATCAAGGAGGAAATTAAAAAATTCCTAGAGTCAAATGAAAACACAGACACAACATATCGGAATCTATGGGACACATTGAAAGCAGTTCTAAGAGGAAAATTCATTGCTTGGAGTTCATTCCTCAAAAAAAGAAAAAACCAACAAATAAATGATCTCATACTTCATCTCAAAATCCTAGAAAAAGAAGAGCAAAACAACAGCAAAAGAAGTAGAAGGCAAGAAATAATTAAAATCAGAGCTGAAATAAATGAAATTGAAACAAAAGAAACAATTGAAAAAATTGACAGGACTAAAAGTTGGTTCTTTGAAAAAATAAATAAAATTGACAGACCCTTAGCCATGCTAACGAAGAGAAGAAGAGAGAGAACTCAAATTACTAACATACGGGATGAAAAAGGTAATATCACAACAGACACTTCAGAAATACAGAAGATAATCAGAAATTATTTTGAATCCTCATACTCCAATAAAATAGAAGATAGTGAAGGCATAGATAAATTCCTTAAGTCTTATGACCTGCCCAGATTGAGTCAGGAGGATATAGACAACCTAAACAGACCAATAACAATAGAGGAAATAGAAGAAACCATCAAAAGATTACCAACTAAGAAAAGCCCAGGACCGGATGGGTATACAGCAGAGTTTTACAAAACCTTTAAAGAGGAACTAACACCAATACTTTTCAAGCTATTTCAGGAAATAGAAAAAGAGGGAGAACTTCCAAATTCATTCTACGAGGCCAACATCACCCTGATTCCGAAACCAGACAAAGACACTTCAAAGAAAGAAAACTACAGACCAATATCTCTAATGAACCTTGACGCAAAAATCCTCAATAAAATTCTGGCGAATCGGATTCAAATACATATCAAAAAAATTATACATCATGATCAAGTAGGATTCATCCCTGGGATGCAAGGCTGGTTCAATATACGGAAATCAATAAATGTTATTCACCACATCAATAGACTTAAAAATAAGAACCATATGATCATCTCGATAGATGCAGAAAAAGCATTCGACAAAGTACAGCATCCCTTTATGTTCAAAACTCTAGAAAAATTAGGGATAACTGGAACATACCTCAACATTGTAAAAGCAATCTACGATAAGCCACAGGCCAGCATCATTCTGAATGGAGAAAAATTGAAGGCATTCCCTCTAAGATCTGGTACAAGACAGGGATGCCCTCTCTCACCACTTCTGTTCAACATAGTCCTCGAAACACTGGCCAGAGCAATTAGACAGACAAAAGAAATTAAAGGCATAAAAATAGGAAAAGAAGAACTTAAATTATCACTATTTGCAGATGATATGATCCTATACCTAGCAGACCCAAAAGGGTCTACAAAGAAGCTATTAGAGCTAATAAATGAATTCAGCAAAGTGGCAGGATATAAGATCAACACGCATAAATCAAAGGCATTCCTGTATATCAGTGACAAATCCTCTGAAACGGAAATGAGGACAACTACTCCATTCACAATATCCCCCCAATAAATAAAATACTTGGGAATCAACCTAACAAAAGAGGTGAAAGATTTATATAATGAAAATTATAGAACCCTAAAGAAAGATATAGAAGAAGACCTTAGAAGATGGAAAAATATACCCTGCTCATGGATAGGTAGAACTAACATCATCAAAATGGCGATATTACCAAAAGTCCTCTATAAGTTCAATGCAATGCCAATCAAAATCCCAATGGAACTTCTTGTAGAAATAGATAAAAGAATCATGAAATTCATATGGAATAATAAAAGACCCAGAATAGCAAAAACAATTCTAAGCAGGAAGAGTGAATCAGGCGGTATAGCGATACCAGACTTCAAACTATACTACAGAGCAATAGTAACAAAAACAGCATGGTACTGGTACCAAAACAGGCGGGTGGATCAATGGTACAGAATAGAGGACACAGAAACCAATCCACAAAACTACAACTATCTTATATTTGATAAAGGGGCTAAAAGCATGCAATGGAGGAAGGATAGCATCTTCAACAAATGGTGCTGGGAAAACTGGAAATCCATTTGCATCAAAATGAATCTGAACCCCTATCTCTCGCCATGCACAAAAGTTAACTCAAAATGGATTAAGGAGCTTGATATTAAATCAGAGACATGGCATCTGATAGAAGAAAAAGTTGGTTATGATCTACATACTGTGGGATCGGGCCCCCAATTCCTCAATAGGACACCCATAGCGCAAGAGTTAATAACTAGAATCAACAAATGGGACTTACTCAAACTAAAAAGTTTTTTTCTCAGCAAAAGAAACAATAAGAGAGATAAACAGGGAGCCTACATCCTGGGAACAAATCTTTAATCCACACACTTCAGATAGAGCCCTAATAACCAGAATATACAAAGAACTCAAAAAATTAGACAATAAGATAACAAATAACCCAATCAATAAATGGGCCAAGGACCTGAACAGACAGTTCTCAGAGGAGGACATACAATCAATCAATAAGTACATGAAAAAATGCTCACCATCGCTAGCAGTTAGAGAAATGCAAATCAAAACTACCCTAAGATACCACCTCACTCCAGTAAGATTGGAAGCCATTAGGAAGTCAAACAACAATAAGTGCTGGAGAGGATGCGGGGAAAAGGGCACTCTTGTTCATTGCTGGTGGGACTGCAAATTGGTGCAGCCAATTTGGAAAGCAGTATGGAGATTTCTTGGAAAGCTGGGAATGGAACCACCATTTGACCCAGCTATTCCCCTTCTCGGTCTATTCCCTAAAGACCTAATAAGAGCATGTTACAGAGACACTGCTACAACGATGTTCATAGCAGCACAATTCACTATAGCAAGATTATGGAATCAGCCTAGATGCCCTTCAATAGATGAATGGATAAAAAAAATGTGGCATTTATACACAATGGAGTATTACTCTGCATTAAGGAACGACAAAATCATAGAATTTGGAGGGAAATGGATGGCATTAGAGCAGATTATGCTAAGTGAAGCTAGTCAATCGTTAAAAAACAAATACCAAATGACCCCTTTGATATAAGGGGAGTAAACAAGGACAGGGTAAGGACGAAGAGCTTGAGAAGAAGATTTACATTAAACAGGGATGAGAAAAGGGGAGGGGAGGGGAGGGGAGGGGAGGGGGGATAGTAGAGAATAGGACAGACAGCAGAATACATCAGACACTAGAAAGGCAATATGTCAATCAATGGAAGGGTAACTGATGTGAAACAGCAATCTGTATACGGGGTAAAGTTGGGAGTTCATAACCCACTTGAATCAAACTGTGAAAGATGATGTATTAAGAACTGTAATGTTTTGAACGACCAACAATAAAAAAAATAAAAAAAAAGAGAGCAGAGGTTTTAGACTGGGCTGTAGAAGGACTGTTGCAGAGAGTAGAGATTGGAGATTGGGGTGAAGAAAGACTGTAGCAGAGAGCAGAGGTTGGAGACTAAGGTGCAGAAGGACAGTTACACAGAACAAAGGTTAGAGACTCGGGTGCAGAAGGACTAAGACAGAAAGCAGAGCTTGGAGCCTCGTGTGCAGAAGGACCCTTACAGAGAGCTGTGGTTGGAGACTGCAGTACAGAAAGACTGTTAAAAAGAGCAGAGGTTGGAGACTGGGGTTCAAGAAGACTTTTTCAGAAAGAAGAGGTTGCAGACTAAGTTGCAGATGGACTGATACAGAAGGCATAGTTTGGAGACTGTGGTAAAAAACGACTGATTCAGAAAGCAGAGGATGGATACTGGAGTACATAAGGACACTTACAGAGAAAAGCGTTTGGAGGCTGCAGTACAGAAGGAGTGTTACAGAGAGCATGGGTTCGAGACTGGGATGCAGAAGTATCACTGGGGAGAGCAGAGTATGGAGACTGGGGTGTAGAAGGACTTTTGCAGAGAGCAGAGTTTGGAGACTGGGGTGTAGAAGGACTGTTCCAGAGAGCAGACTTTGGAGACAGGGGTGCAGAATGACTGTTGCATAAAGCAGAGGTTGGAGACTGCGTTACAGAAGGACTGTTACAGAGAGCAGAGGTTGGAGAAAGGTGTGCAGGATTATCTTACAGAGAGCATAGGTTGGAGACTGGGGTGCAGAAGGACAGTTGCATAACAGATTATGGAGACTAAGGTGTAGATGGACTGTTTCCGAGAGCAGAGGTTGTAGACTGGGGTGCAGAAGCATCGTACAAAGAGCAGAGATTGGAGACTGAGGTGCAGAAAGTCTGTTGCAGAGAGCAGAGGTTGGAGACTGGGGTGCAGAAGGAGTGTTAAAGAGACCAGAGTTTGGAGACTTGGGTGCAGAAGGCCTGTTGCAGAGAGCAGAGGTTGGAGACTGCGGTGCAGAAACACTGTTACAGAGAGTAGAGGTAGAAGATTGAGGTGCAGAAGGACTGTTACAGAGAGCAGAGTTTGAAGACTGAGGTGCAGAAGGACTGTTGCAGAGAGCAGAGTTTGAAGACTGAGGTGCAGAAGGACTGTTGCAGAGAGCAGAGGTTTTATACTTGTGTGTAGAAGGACTGTTGCAGAGAGTAGATGTTTGAGATTGGGGTGAAGAAAGACTGTAGCAGAGAGCAGAGGTTGGATACTAAGGTGAAGAAGGACAGTTACACAGAACAGAGGTTGGAGACTCGGGTGAAGAAGGACTGATACAGAAAGCAGAGCTTGGAAACTCCTGTGCAGAAGGACCCTTACAGAGAGTAGTGGTTGGAGACTGCAGTACAGAAGGACTGTTAAAAAGAGCAGAGGTTGGAGACTGGGGTGGTTAAGAACTGTTTAGAGAGCAGATGTTGGAGACTGGTGTGCAAAAGGACTGTTGCAGAGAGCAGAGGATGGAGACTGGGGTTTAAGAGGACTGTTTCAGAAAGCAGAGGTAGCAGACTGAGTTGCAGAAGGACTGATACAGAGGGCATAGTTTGGAGACTGTGATTCAAAACGACTGATACAGAAAGCAGAGTTTGGATACTAGAGTACATAAGGACACTTACGAAGAAAAGAGTTTGGAGACTACGGTACAGAAGGACTGTTACAGAGAGCATGGGTTGGAGACTGGGGTGCAGAAGGATTATTGGGGTGAGCAGAGTATGAAGACTGGGTTGTAGAAGGACTGTTGCAGAGAGCAGAGTTTGTAGACTGGGTTTTAGAAGGACTGCTGCAGAGAGCAGACTTTGGAGACTGGGGTGCAAAAGGACTGTTGCATAAAGCAGAGGTTGGAGACAGGTGTGCAGAATTATCTTACAGAGAGCATAGTTTGGAGACTGAGGTGCAGAAGGACTGTTGTATAGCAGATTATGGAGACTAATGTGTAGATGAACGGTTTCTGAGAGCAGAGGTTGTAGACTGGGGTGCAGAAGCATCATACAAAGAGAAGAGTTTGGAGACTGAGGTGCTGAAGCACTGTTGCAGAGAGCAGAGATTGGAGATTTGGGTGCAGAAGGACTGATAGAGGGCAGAGTTTGGAGACTTGGGTGCAGAAGGCCTGTTACAGAGAGCAGAGGTTGGAGACTGCAGTACAGAAGGACTGTTACATTGAGAAGGTATTGTAGACTGTGGCACAGAAAGACTGTTGAAGAGAACAGCAGTTTGAGACTGGGGTGCATAAGGACCGTTGCTGAGAGAAGAGGTTGGAGACTGATTTGCAGAAGGATTGTTACAGAGAGCATAAGTTGGAGACTGAGGTGCAGAAGAACTGTTACAGAGAGTAGAGTTTGGAGACTTGGGTGAAGAAGGACTGATACAGAGAGCAGAGGTTGGAGACTGGGGTACAGAAGGAATGTTGCAGTGTGTAGAGTTTTAAACTGGCGTGCAGAAAGACTGTTGCAGAGAGCAGAGGTTGGAGATGGGGTGCAGAAGGACTGTTACCAAGAGCAGAAGTTGAAGCCTGTGGTGCAGAAGGACTGATACAGGAAGCAGAGTTTAGAGACTGGGATGAAGAAAGACCATTACAGAGATCAGAGATTGAATACAGGTGTGCAGAAGGATTTTACAGGGTTAATTAGGAGTGTGGCAGAGAGCAGAGTTTGGAGACTGGGGTGCAGAAGGACTGCTGCAGAGAGCAGAGGTTAAAGACTGTGATGCAGAAGGACTGTTGTAACGAGCAGAGTTTGGACACTGGGGTGAAGAAGGATCGTTGCAGAGAGCAGAGACTGGAGACTAGTGTGCAGAAGGTCAGTTACAAAGAGCAGAGGTTGGAGACTGAGGTGAAGAACTGTTTCAGAGAGAAGATTTTGGAGACTGGGGTGCAGGACTAATACTGAAAGCAGATGTTGGAGACTGGGGTGCAGAATTATTGTTGCAGACACAAAAGGTTGGAGACTGGGGTTCAGAAGGACTCTTGCAGAAAGCATAATTTGGAGAATTAGGTGCAGAAGGACTGTTACAGAGAGCAGAGTTTAGAGACTGGGATTCAGAATGACTGTTGCAGAAAATAGAGGTTGAAGACTGGGGTGCAGAAAGATGGTGTAAGAGACCAGAATTTTCAGTTGAGGTGCAGAAGGACTAATGCAGAGAGCAGATGTTGGAGACTGGGGTGCAGAAGGACTGTTGCAGAGAGCAGAGGTTGGAGATTCGTGTGCAGAAGGACTGTTCCAGAGAGGAGATGATGGAGACTGGGGTGCAGAAAGCCGTTTACAAAGATCAGAGTTTTGAGAAGGGGTGCAGAAGGACTGTTACAGAGAGCAGATTTTGGAGATTGGTTTGTATAAGTATCTTCCAGAGACTAGAGTTTGAAGACTGAGATGCATAAGGAATGTTACAGAGAGTAGAGGTTGGATACTGAGGTGCAGAAGGTCAATTGCAGAGAGCAGAGGTTGAAGACTGAGGTGCAGAAGGACTGTACAGAGAGCAGAGGTTGGAGACTGAAGTGCAGAAGGACTGGTACAGAAAGCAGAGTTAAAAGACTGGAGTGCAGAAGGACCACTACAGAGAGCAGAGGTTGGGGACTGCGGTGCAGAAGAACTGTTACAGAGACCAGAGGTTGGAGCCTGGGGTGCAGAAGGACTGTTGTAGAGAGCAGACGTAGGAGACTGGGGTACAGAAGGATTGTTGCAGAGAGCAGAGGTTGGAGACTGAGGTGCAGAAGGACTGTTACAGAGAGCACAGGTTGGAGACTGATGTGCAGAAGAACCGTTGAAGATAGCAGAGGTTGGAGACTGGGGTGCAGAAGGATCTTACAGAGAGCAGAGTTTGGAGACTTAAGTGAAGAAAAACTGTTGTAGAGAGCAGACGTAGGAGACTGGGGTGCAAAAGAACTGTTGCAGAGAGCAGAGTTTGGAGACTGGACTGCACGACTGGTAAGAAAGCAAAGGTTGGAGACTGGGGTGCCGAAGGACCATTACAGACAGCTGAGATTAGAGACTGGGGTGCAAAAAGACTTTTACAAAGAGCAGAGATTGGAGACTGGGGAGCGAAAGACTGTTGCAAGAACAGAGGTTTAAGACTGAGTTGCAAAAGGACCTTTGCAGAGAGCAGAGTTTGGAGACTGAGGTGCAGAAGGATTGTTACAGAGAGCAGAGTTTGGAGACTGCAGTGCAGAAAAACTGTTACTGAGAGTAGAGTTTGGACACTGGGGTAAAGAAGCATATTACAGCGAACAGAGGTTGGAGAGTGGGGTGAAGAAGGACCTTTGCAGAGAGCAGAATTTGGAGACTGGGGAGCAGTAGGATTGTTACAGAGAACAGAGGTTGGATATTGAGGTGCAGAAGGACTGTTGCATAGAGCAGAAGTTGGAGATTTGGGTGCAGAAGAACTATTGCAGAGAGCAGAACTTAAAGACTGAGGTGCAGAAGGACTGTTACAGAGAGCAGAGGATTGAGACAGGGGTGCAGAAGGAATGATACAGAAAGCAGAGTTTGGAGACTGGGGTTCAGGAGGACCATTACAGAGAGCAGAGGTTGGAGTCTGCAGTACAGAAGGACTGTTACAGAGAGCAGAGTTTGTAGACTGGGGTGCAGAAAGACTGTTGCAGAGATTAGATGATGAAGACTGGGGTTCAGTAAGACTGTAGCATAGAGCAGACTTTGGAGACTGTGGTGCAGAAGGACTGATACAGAAAGCAGTGTTTGGAGACTGGGGTACAGAAGGACCGTTACAGGGAGCAGAGTTAGGAGACTGCGGTAAAGAAGGACTGTTACAGAGAGCAGAGTTTGGAAACGGGGTTGCAGAAGGATCTTACAGAGAGCAAAGTTTGGAGAGTAGGGTGCAGAAAGACTGTTGCTGAGAGCAGAAGTTGGGGACTGGGGTGCAGAAGAATCCTTCCAGAGAGCAGAGGTTGGCAACTGGGGTGTAGAAGGACTGTTGCAGAGAGCAGAGGTTGGAGACTGAGGTGCAGAAAGGCTGCTACAGGGAGCAGAGTTTGGAGACTGAAATGCAGAAAGACTGTTGCAGTAAGCAGAGGTTGGAGACTGGGTTGGAGAAGGAATAGCACAGAGAGCAGAGTTTGTAAACTGGGGTGCGGAAAGACCGTTACAGAGAGCAGAATTTGGAGACTGCAATACAGAAGGACTGTTACACAGAGCAGATGTTTGAGACGGTGGTTCAGAAGGACTGTTGCAGAGCAGATGTTGGATACTGGGGTGCAGAAGGACTGTTGCAGAGAGCAGAGGTTGGAGAGTGTGGTGCAGAAGGACTGATACAGAAAGCAGATTTTGGAGACTGGGGTGAAAAAGGACCATTACAGAGAGCAGATGTTAGAGACTGCTGTACTGTTGTAAAGAAAAAGGTTGGAGATTGGGGTGCATACGGACCATTGCAGAGGGCAGACATTGGAGACTCTTTTGCAGAAGGAATGTTATAGAGAGCAGAGTGTGGAAACTGGGTTGCAGGAGAATCTTAAAGAGAGGAATGTTTGGAGACTTGGGTGCAGAACGATTGTTGCAGAGAGCAGACATTGGAGACTGGGGTGGAGAAGGATCGTTGCAGAGAGTAGATTATGGAGACTGTGGTATTTAAGGACTGTTCTATAGAGCAGACGTTGGAGACTGGGGTGCAGCAGGACTGTTGCAGAGAGCATTTGTTGAAGACTGAGGTGCAGAAAAACTGTTACAGAGAGCAATGTTTGGAGACTGGGGTGCAGAAGGACTAATACTGAGAGCAGAATTTGGTGACTGGGGACCAGACCAATCTTACAGAGAGGAAATTTTTGAAACTGGGGTGAAGGATTGTTGCAGAGAGCAGAGTTTGGAGACTGGAATGCAGAAGGATTGTTGCAGAGAGTAGATTATGGAGACTGATGTATAGAAGGACTGTTCGAGAGAGCAGAGTTTGGAGACTGGGGTGAAGAAGGACTGTTGCAGAGAGCAGTTTTTGAAGACTGAGGTGCAGAAGGACTGTTACACAGAGCAGAGTTTGAAGACTGAGGTGCAGAAGGAGTGTCGCAGAGATGAGAGGTTGGAGACTGGGTGCAGAAGGACTGTGCAGAGTTCAGTGTTTGGAAACTGGGGTGCAGAAAGACTGTTACAGAGAATAGAGGTTAGAGACTGCTGTACAGAAGAACTGTTAAAGAGAGAAGAGGTTTGAGACAGGTGTGCAGAAGGATCTTACAGAGAGCAGAGGTTGGAGACTGAGGTGCAATAGGACTGATGCAGAGAGCAGAGTTTGGAGAATGGGGTGCAGAAGGATTGTTGCAGAGAGAAGAGGTTGGATACTCAGATGCAGAAGGCCTGTTACAAAGAGAAGAGCTTGGAGACTGGAGAGCAGATTACATGTAACACACAGCAGAGTTTGGAGACTGAGTGGCATAAGGATCTTACAGAGAGCACAGGTTTGTGACTGAGGTGCCGAAGAACTGTCAGAGAGAGCAGAGTTTGGAAACTGGTGTCCAGAAGGATCCTTTCAGAGAGCAGAGTTTTCATAATGAGGTTTAGAAAAACTGTTGCAGAGAGCAGATGTAGGGGACTGGGGTGCAGAAGAAGTTTTGCAGCGAGCAGAGGTTGGAGACTTGGGTGTAGAAAGATCGTTTCAGAGACCATAGGGTGCAGACTGGGGTGACAAAAGAGTTTTACAGACTGCAGAATTTTGAGACTGTGGTGCAGAAGGACTGTTATAGAAATCAGAGTTTGGAGACTGGTTTTTAGAAGGATCTTACAGAAAGCAGAGGTTGGCGACTGAGGTTCAGAAGGACTGTTACAGAGTAGATGTTGAAGACTGAGGTGCAGAAAGACCTTTGCAAAGAGAAGATGTTGGAGACTGAGCTTCAGAAGGACTGTTGCAGAGTGCAGAGGTTGGAGACTTGGGTGTAGGACTGTTGCAGAGAGCAGAGGTTGAAGTTTGGGGTTCTGAAAGACTGTTGCAGCTCGCAGACTTTAGAGACTGAAACGCAGAAGGAAAGTTTCAGAGCAAAGGTTGGAGACTGAGTGCAGAAAGACTGATAGAGAAAGCAGAGGTTGGAGAGTGGGGTGCAGAAGGACCATTACAGAGAGAAGAGTTTGGAAACTGCAGTACAAAAGTACTGTTACAGAGAGCATAGGTTCAAGACTGGGGTGGAGAAGGACTATTGTAGAGAGTAGATGTTGGAGACTGGGGTGCAGAAGGACTTTTGCAGAAAGCAGAGGTTGGAGACTAGGTGCAGTAGAACAATTGCAGAGTGCAGAGGTTGCAGACTGTGGTGGAGAAGGACTGTTACAGAGCAGAGTTTGGAGACTGTGGTGTAGACGAACTGATACAGAAAGCAGAGGTTGGAAACTCGGGTGCAGAAAGACCCTTAAAGGAAACAGAGGTTGGATTCAGTGGAACAGATAGACTGATACAGATAGAAGTGTTTGGAGATTGGGGTGCAGAAGAAGTGTTGTAGAGAACAGAGGTTGAAGACTGGGGTGCAGAAGGATCATTGTAGAGACCAGAGGTTGGAGACTGGGTTGCAGAAGGACTGATACAGAAAGCAGAGTTCGGAGACTGGGGTGCAGAAGGCCTGTTAGAGACAGCAGAGTTTGGAGACTGGGGTGCAGAAAGATTTGTACAGAGAGCAGAGTTTGAATACTGGGTTGCAGAAAGATATTAAGGAGAGCAAATTTGGAGACTGAGGTACAGAAGCACTGTTACAGAAAGAAGAGGTTGGAGACTGAGGTGCAGAGGGACCGTTGCAGAGAGCAGACATTGGAGACCGAGTTGAGAAGGATTGTTAAAAAGAGCAGAGTTGGTTACTGGGGTGCAGAAGGACTGATACAGAAAGCAGAGGTTGGAGACTCGGGTGCCGAAGAACCCTTACAGAGAGCAGAGGTTGGAGACTGAGGTGCAGAAGGACTGTTGCAGAGAGCAGAGATTGCAAACTGAGTTGCAGAAGGACTGTTACAGCGGGCGATTTTCGAGACTCTGATGGAAAACGACTGATACAGAAAGCAGAGGTTGCATACTGGGGTGCATAAGTACCTTACAGAGAGCAGAGATTGGAGACTGGGGTGCAGAAGAACTGTTGAAGTGAACAGAGGTTGGAGACTGGGGTGCAGAAGGATCATTGCAGCGAGCAGAGTATCGAGACTAGGGGGTAAAAGGACTGTTGCAGAGAGCAGAAGTTGTAGACTGGGCTGTAGAAGGACTGTTGCAGAAGGCAGATGTTGGAGACTTGAGTGCTGAAGGACTATTGCAGAGACCAGATGTTTGAGATTGGGGTGCAGAAGGACTGTTACAGAGAGCTGACTTTGGGACTGGGGTGCAGAAGGATTGTTGCAGAGAGCAGATTTTGGAGACTGGGGTGCAGAAGGATCGTTATAGAGAGCAGAGATAGGAGACTGTGGTGCAGAAGGATAGTTAAAGAGAGAAGAGTTTAGAGACTAGGGTCAAAAGCCATGTTATAGACAGCATAGATTGGAGATAGGGGTGCAGAAGGCCTGTTACAGAGAGTAGTGCTTGGAGACTGGGGTGCAGAAGGATAGTTACAGAGAGAAAATTTTACAGAGTGGGTTGCAAAAGGATCTTACAGAGACAAAAGTTTGGAGACTGAGGTACATAAGGACTGTTACACAGAGAAGAGTTTTGAGACTGAGATGCAGAACGATCGTTCCAGAGAGAAGAGTTTTCAGACTGAGGTGCAGAAGGACTGTTGCAGAGAGCAGAGGATGGAGACTAGAGTGGAGAAGGACTGCTGAGGAAAGTAGAGGTTGGAGACTGAGGTGCAGAAAGACTGCAACAGAGAGAAGAGGTTGGAGACTGTGGTGCAGAAGGACTGATACAGAAAGCAGAGGTTGGTGACTGTGGTGCAGGAGGACTGTTTCAGAGAGCAGAGGTTAGAGACTGGGGTGCAGAAGGACTATTGCAGAGAGCAGAGGTTGCAGACTGAGGTGCAGAAGGACTGTTACAGAGAGCAGAGTTTGGAGAATATGGTGTAAAAGGACTGATACAGAAAGCAGTGGTTGGAGACTGGGGTGCAGAAGGACCCTTATAGAGAACAGAGGTTGGAGACTGCGGTAAAGAAGGACTCTTACAGAGAGCAGAGGTTGGAGACTAGGGTGCAGAATAACTGTTGTAGAGAACAGAGGTTAGAGTCTTGGGTGCAGAAGGACCATTGCAGAAAGCAGAGGTTGGAGACTGGGTTTCAGAAGGATCTTACAGAGAACAGAGTTTGGACACTGAAGTGCAGATGGGCTGTTGCAGAGAGCAGAGTTTGGAGATTAGGGCGCAGAAGGACTGTTGCAGAGAGCAGAAATTGTAGTGTGAGTTGCAGAAGGACTGTTACTGAAAGCAGAGTTTAGAGACCAGAATGCAGAAGGACTGATACAGAAAGCAGAGTTTGGAGACTTTGGTCCAGAAGGACCATTACAGAGAGAAGAAGTTGGAGACTGTAGTACAGAAGGACTGTAAAAGAGAGCAGAGGTTGGAGACCGGGGTAACGAAGGACTGTTGCAGAGAGCAGACGTTGAAGACTGAGGTGCAGAAAGACTATTACAGAGAGCAGCGGTTGGATGCCTGAGTGAAGAAGGACTGATAGAGAAAGCAGAGGTTGGAGAGTGGGGTGCAGAAGGACCATAACAGAGAGAAGAGTTTGGAAACTGCAGTACAGAAGGACTGTTACAGAGAACAGATGATGGAGACTGGGGTGGAGAAGGACTGTTGCAGAGAGCAGAAGTTTCAGACTGAGGCTTAGAAGGACTGTTGCAGAGAGTAGAATTTGGAGAATGAAGTGCATAAGGACTGTTACAAAGAGCAGAGGTTGAAGACTGGGGTGACGAAGGACTGATACAGAAAGTAGAGGTCAAAGACTGGGGTGCAGAAGGACCGTTACAGAGAACAGAGTTTAGAGACTGCAATATAGGAGAACTGTTACAGAGAGCAGAGGTTGGAGAATGGTTTATAAAAGAACTGTTTCAGAGTTCAGATGTTGGAGACTGGGATTCAGAAGAACTCTTGCAGAGAGCAGAGTTTAAAACCTGGGGTGCAAAAGAACTGTCACAGAGAGTAAGTTTGGAGACTGAGGTGCAGAAAGAATGTTACAGAGAGCAAAGTTTGGAGACTGGGGTGCAGAATTACTGATACAGAAATCAGTGGTTTGAGACTGGGGTGCAGAAGGACCATAACAGTGAACAGAGGTTGGAGACTGTTGTTCAGGAGGACTATTGCAGAGAACAGAGTTTAGAGAATGGTGTGCAGAAGGACTGTTACAGAGAGCAGAGGTTAGAGAATGGGGTGCAAAAGTAGGGTTGCTGAGTTCAGAGTTTGGAGACAAAGGTGCAGAAGGACTGTTACAGAAAGCAGAGGTCGGAAACCGTGGTGCATAAAAACTGATACAGATAGCAGAGGTTTGAGACTGTGGTGCAGAAGGACTGTTACAGAGAGCAGAGGTTGGAGACTGGGGAGTAGAAGGACTGTTGCAGAGAACAGAGGTTGGAGACTGGGTTGCAGCAGGACCGTTGAATAAAGAAAAGGTTGGAGACTGGGTTGGAGAAGGAATGTTACAGAGAGCAGAGTTTGGTAACTGGGGTACAGAAGGACCTTACAGAGAACAGAGGTTAGAGACTGGGGTGCAGAAAGAGTGTTAAAGAGAGGAGATGTAGGAGTCTGAGGTGCAGAAGGTCTGTGGCAGAGAGCAGATGTTAGGGACTGGGGTCTAGAAGGATCATTGCAGAGAGCAGACGTTGGAGACTGAGGTGCAAAAAGACTGATACAAAGAATAGAGGTTGGAGATTGTGATGCAAAAGGCTTGTTTCAGAGAGAAGAGGTTTTAGACTGGGGTGCAGAAGAACTGTTAGAGAGAGAAGAGTTGTTAGACAAGGTTGCAGAAGGATCTTACAGAGAGCAGAGATTGTGACCGAGGTGCAGCAGGACTATTACAGAGAGCAGAGCTTGAAGACTGGGGTGCAGAAGGCCTTTCACGAAGAGCAGAGTTTGTCAAAGGGCTCCAGAATTACTTTTACATATGGCAGAGTTGGAAACTGGTTTGCAGAAGGATCTTACAGAGAGCAGATGTTGGAGACTGAGGTGCAGAAGGACTGTTTCAGAGAGTAGAGGTTGGAGACTGAGGTGCAGCAGGATCGTTGCAGAGAACAGAATTTTAAGACTGAGGTGCCGAAGGACTGTTGCAGAGAGCACATGTTGGAGACTGGGGTTCAGAAGGACTGTTACAGAGAGCTGAGGTTGTAGACTGGGGAGCAGAAGGATCATTGTAGAGAGCAGAGGTTTAATACTGGGGTGCAGAATGATTGTTATACAGAACAGACTTTGGAGAATGGGGTGCAGAAGGGCTGTTACAGAGAGCAGAGTTTGGAGCCTGGGTTGCAGAAGGATCTTACAGAGAGCACATGTTGGAGACTGACGTGCAGAAGGACTGTTGCAGAGACAAGAGGTTGGAGACTGGGGTGCACAAGGACTGTTACACAGAGCAGAGGTTGAAGACTGGGTTGTAGAAAAATTGTTGCAGAGAGCAGAGGTTGGAGACTTGGGTGCAGAAAGACTGTTGCAGAGAGCAGAATTTGGAGACCTAGGTGCAGAAAGACTGTTACAGAGAGCAGAGTTTGGAGACTTGGGTGCAGAAGGACTGTTACAGAGAGCAGAGTTTGGAGACTAGGATACAGAAGGACTGTTGAAGAGAGCAGATGTTGTAGACTGTGGTTCAGATGAACTGTAAAAGAGAGCAGAGGTTAGAGAATGGGGTGCAGAAGTAAGGTTGCAGAGAGCAGAGGCTGGAGAAAAAGTTGCAGAAGGACTATTACAGAGAGCAGAGGTTGGAAACAGTGGTGCAGAAGGACGGATACAGAAAGCAGAGGTTTGAGATGGTGGTGCAGAAGGACCGTTACAGAGAGCAGAGTTTGAAGACTGCTGTACAGAAAGACTGTTATAGAGAGCAGAGTTGGAGAATGGGGAGCAGAAGAACTTTTGAAGAGAACAGAGTTTGGAGACTGGGGTGCAGAAGGACCGGTGCAGAATCCAGAGGTTGGAGACTGTGGTGGAAAAGGAATGTTACAGAGAGCAGAGTTTGAAAACTGGGATGCAGAAGGATCTTACAGAAAGCAGAGATTGTAGACCGAGGTGCAGCAAGACTGTTACAGAGAGCAGACGTTGGAGACTGGGGTGCAGAAGGATCGTTGCAGACAGCAGAGTTTCCAGACTGAGGCGCGGAAGGACTGTTGCTGAGAGCAGATGTTGGAGACTTGGGTGCAGAATAACTGTTGCAGAGAGCATATTCTGGAGACTGAGATGCAGAAGGATCATGGCAGAGAGCAGAGGTTAGACACTAGGGTACAGAAGGACTGTTACACAGAGCAGAGTTTGGAGACTGGGGTGAAGAAGGACTTTATCAGAGAGCAGATTTTGGGGACTTGGGTGCAGAAGGACTGTTGCAGAGAGCAGATGTTGGAGACAGGGATGCAGAAGGATCATTGCAGAGAGCATAGGTTTGACACTGGGGTGCAGAAGGACTGTTAGAAAGAGTAGAGGTTGGAGACTGGGATAAAGAAGGACTGTTGCAGGGAGCAGGGGTTGGAGACTTGGGTGCAGAAGGACTGTTGCAGAGAGCAGAATTTGGAGACTGAGGTCCAGAAGGACTGTTCCACATAGCAGAGTTTGGAGTCTGGTGTGCAGAAGGACCGTTACAGAGAGCAGAATTTGGAGACTGCAATACAGAAGGACTGTTAGAGAGAAGTGGTTGGAGATTGGGGTGGAGAAAAAATGTTTCAGAGTGCAGATGTTGGAGACTGGGGTGCAGAAGAACTGTTGCAGAGAGCAGAGTTTGGATACTGGGGTGCAGAAGAACTGTTGCAGAGAGCAGAGGTTGGAGACTTAGGTGCAGAAAGAATGTTACAGAGAGCAAAATTTGGAGGCAGGGGTACAGAATTCCTGAAACAGAAAGCATAGGTTGGAGACTGGGGTGCAGAAGGACCGTTACAGAGAGCAGAGGTTGGAGACTGAGTTTCAGAAGGACTGTTGCAGAGAGCAGAGATTAGAGAATGGTATGCAGAAGGACTGATAAAAAGCAGAGTTTGGAGACTAGGGTACAGTAGGACCGGTGCAGAATCCAGAGGTTGAAGACTGTGGTGGAAAAGGAATGTTACAGAGAGCAGAGTTTGAAAACTGGGATGAAGAAGGATCTTACAGAGAGCAGAGTTTGGAGACAGGTGTGGAGAAGGACTGTTGAAGAGAGGAGATGTTGGAGACTGGGGTGCTTAAGGCCTGTTACAGAGAGCAGAGTTTGGAGATTAAGTAAAAGAAGGCCTGTTAATGACAGCAGAGTTTGAAGACTGGGGTGCAGAAGGATTGTTATAGAGAGCAGAGTTAGGATACTGGGTGGCAGAAGGATCTTACAGAGAGCAGAGTTTGGAGACTGAGGTGAAGAAGGACTGTTAAAGAGAGCAGTGGTTGGAGACTGGGGTGCAGAGGGATCGTGCAGAGAGAAAAGGTTTCAGACTGAGGTGTAGAAGGACTTTTACAGAGAGCCGAGGTTGCAGACTGAGGTGCAGAAGGACTGTTACAGGGAGCAAATTTTGGAGACTGTGTTGCAGAAGGATCTTCAATAGAGGAGAGTTTGGAGACTGAGGTGCAGAAGGACTGTTACAGAGAGCAAAGGTTGGAGTCTGGGGTGCAGAAGGATTGTTGCAGAGAGCAAAATTTTCAGACTGAGGTGAAGAAGGACTGTTGCAGAGATCACATTTTGGAGACTGGGGTGCAGAAATATTGTTACAGAGACCAGAAGTTGGAGACTGGGGTGCAGAACAACTGCTACAGAGAGCAGAGGTTGGAGACTGGGGTTCATAAGGAGTGTTGCAGAGAGCAGATGTTGGATACTGCAGTACAGATGGACTATTGCATAGAGGTGAGGTTGGAGACTAGGGTACACAAGGACTTTTTCAGAGAGGAGATGTTGGAGACTGTTGTTCAGAAGGACTGTTGCAGAGAGCAGAAGTTGGAGAATGGTGTACAGAAAGACTTTTGCAGAGAGCAGAGGTTGGAGACTGAGGTGCCCAAGGACGGATAATGAAAGCAGAGGTTGGAGACTGAAGTGCAAAAGGACCTTTACAGACAGCAGAGTTTGGAGACTGTGGTACAGAAGGACTATTACAGAGAGCAGAGTTTGGACACTGGTGTGAACAAGGATCGTTACAGAGAGTAGAGATTAGAGAGTGCAGAGTTTTAAACTGGCGTGCAGAAGGACTGTTGCAGAGAGCAGAGGTTGGAGACAGGGTGCAGAAGGACTGTTACAGAGATCAGAGGATGAAGCCTGTGGTGCAGAAGAACTGATACAGAAAGCAGAGTTTGGAGACGTGGTTGAAGAAGTTCCGTTACAGAGATCAGAGGTTGGATACAGGTGTGCAGAAGAATCTTACAGGGAGCAAAGGTTTGAGACTGGGGTGTAAAAGAAATGTTGCAGAGAGCAGAGGTTGGAGACTGGGGTGCAGAAAAACTGTTGCAGAGAGCAGAGATTAAAGACTGTGGTGCAGAAGGACTGTTACAGAGAGCAGAGTTTGGACACTGGGGTGAAGAAGGATCGTTACAGAGAGTAGATATTAGAGACTCATGTGCAGAAGGACTGTTACAGAGATCAGAGGTTAGAGACTGTGGTGCAGAAGGACTGTTACAGAGAGCAGAAGATAGAGACTAAGGTGCAGAAGGACTGTTACAGAGGTTTGAGACTGGGGTGCAGGACTGATACAGAAAGCAGATGTTGGAGACTGGGGTGCAGAAGGACTGATAAAGAGAGCAGAGTTTGGAGACTGGGGTTCAGAAGGCCTGTTACAGAGAGCAGAGTTCGGAGAATGGGGTGCAGAAGGACTGTTACAGAGACCAGAGTTTGGAGACTGGGTTGCAGAAGAATCTTACAGAGATCAGAGTTTGGAAACTCAGGTGCAGAAGCACTGTTGCAGAAGGTGGAGTTTGGAGACTGAGGTGCAGAAGGACCGTTGCAGAGAGCAGATGTTGGAGACTGGGTTGCAAAATTATTGTTGCAGAGAGAAGAGTTTGGAGACTGGGTTACAGAAGGACTGTTGCAAAGAGCAGAATTTTGAGACTTAGGTGCAAAAGGACTTTTACAGAGAGCAGAGTTTGGAGACTGAAATGCAGAAGGACTGTTGCAGAGAATAGAGGTTGAAGACTGGGGTGCAGAATTATCGTGGAAGAGAGTAGAATTTTCAGTTTAGGTGAAGAAGGACTAATGCAGAGAGCATATGTTGGATACTGGGGTGCAGAAAGCCTGTTTCAGAGAGCAGAGTTTGGAGAAGGGGTGAAGAAGGACTGTTACAGAGAGCAGATTTTGGAGATTGGTTTGCAAAAGTATCTTCCAGAGAGTAAAGTTTGAAGACTGAGATGCATAAGGACGGTTCCAGAGAGTAGAGGTTGGATACTAAGGTGCAGAAGGTCAATTGCAGAGAGCAGAGTTTGAAGACTGAGGTGCAGAAGGACTGTTACAGAGAGCCACGGTTGGACACTGAGGTGCAGAAGGACTGATACAAAAAGAAGAGTTTAAAGACTTGGGTGCAGAAGGACCACTACAGAGAGCAGAGTTTGGGGACTGCGGTACAGAAGAACTGTTACAGAGAGAAGAGGTTGGAGACTGGGTTGCAGAAGTACTGTTGTAGAGAGCAGACGTAGGAGACTGGGGTGCAGAAGAATTGTTGCAGATAGCAGATATTGGAGAATGAGGTGCAGAAGGACTGTTACAGAGAGCACAGGTTAAAGACTGGGGTGCAGAAGGACTGTTGCAGAGAACAGAGGTTGGCGACTGAGATGCAGAAGGACCGTTGAAGATAGCATAGATTGAAGACTGGGGTGCAGAAGGATCTTACAGAGAGCAGAGGTTGTAGACTTAAGTGCAGAAGGACTGTTGTAGAGAGCAGACGTAGGAGACTGGGGTGCAGAAAAATTGTTTCAGAGAGAAGAGGTTGGAGACTGGGGTGCACGACTGGTAAGAAAGCAGAGGATGGAGACTGGAGTTCCGAAGGATCATTACAGAGAGCAGAGATTGGAGACTAAGGTGCAAAAAGACTTTTACAAAGAGCAGAGTTTGGAGACTGGGGAGCGGAAGGACTGTTGCAAGAACAGAGGTTTAAGAGAGGGTTGCAGAAGCACCTTTGCAGAGAGCAGAGTTTGGAGACTGAGGTGCAGAAAGATTGTTACAGAGAGCAGAGTTTGGAGAGTGCAGTGCAGAACAACTGTTACTGAGAGTAGAGTTTGGACACTGGGGTAAAGAAGCATATTACAGCGAGCAGAGGTTGGAGACTAGGGTGAAGAAGGACTTTTGCAGAGAGCAGAATTTGGACCCTGGGGTGCAGAAGGATTGTTACAGAGAACAGAGGTTGGATACTGAGGTGCAGAAGGACTGTTGCATAAAGCAGAAGTTGGAGATTTGGGTGCAGAAGGACTATTGCAGAGAGCAGAGGTTGGAGAAAGGGGTGCAGAAGGAAGGATACAGAAAGCAGAGTTTGGAGACTGTGGTACAGTAGGTTCGTTACAGAGAGCAGAGATTGGAGTCTGCAGTACAGAAAAACTGTTACAGAGAACAGAGGTTGGAGACTGGGGTTTAGAAGGACTGTGGCAGAGATTAGATGATGAAGACTGGGGTTCAGTAGGACTGTAGCAGAGAGTAGACATTGGAGACTATGGTGCAGAAGGACTGATACAGAAAGCAGTGTTTGGAGACTGGGGTGCAGAAGGACAGTTACAGGGAGAAGAGTTTGGAGACTTTGGTACAAAAGAACTGTTACAGAGAGCAGAGTTCGGAGACGGGGTTGCAGAAGGATCTTACAGAGAGCAGAGTTTGGAGACTCAAGTGCAGAAGGACTGTTCCAGAGAGCAGACGTTGGGATCTGGGGTCAGAAGGAACCTTCCAGAGAGCAGAGGTTGGCAACTCGGGTGCAGAATGAGGGTAGCAGAGAGCAGAGGTTGGAGACTTAGGTGCAGAAGGGCTGCTACAGGGAGCAGAATTTGGAGACTGGGATGCAGAAAGACTGTTGTAGTAAGCAGAGTAGGAGACTGGGTTGGAGAAGGAATGTTACAGAGAGCAGAGTTTGTAAACTGGGGTGCGGAAAGACCGTTACTTAGAGCAAAGTTTGGAGACTCCAGTACAGAAGGACTGTTACACAGAGCAGACGTTGGAGACTATGGTGCAGAAGGACTGTTGCAGAGCTGATGTTGGATACTGGGGTGCAGAAGGACCGTTGCAGAGAGCAAAGGTTGGAGACTGTGGTGCAGAAGTATTGATACAGAAAGCAGAGTTTGGAGACTGGGATGCAGAAGGACTATTACAGAGAGCAGAGGTTAGAGACTACAGTACAGAAGAACTGTTGTAGAGAACAAGGTTGGAGACTGGGGTGCATAGGGACCATTGCAGAGGGCAGTCGTTGGAGAATGTGGTGCAGAAGGAATGTTACAGAGAACACAGTGTGGAAACTGGGGTGCAGAAGAATCTTAAAGAGAGGAACGTTTGGAGACTGGGGTGCAGAACGATTTTTGCAGAGAGCAGACATTGGAGACTGGGGTGCAGAAGGGCTGTTGCAGAGAGCAGTTGTTGAAGACTGAGGTGCAGAAAACCTGTTACAGCGAGCAGGGTTTGCAGACAGGGGTGCAGAAGGACTAATACTGAGAGCAGATTTTGTTGACTGGGGACCAGAAGGATCTTACAGAAATGAAATTTTTGAGACTTTGGTGCAGAAGGATTGTTGAAGAGAGCAGACTTCGGAGACTGGGGTGCAAAAGGATCGTTGCAGAGAGTAGATTATGGAGATTGGTTTATAGAAGGACTGTTCTAGAGAGCAGAGTTTGGAGACTGGGGTGAAGAAGGACTGTTGCAGAGAGCAGTTGTTGAAGAATGAGGTGTAGAAAAACTGTTACAGAGAGCAGTGTTTAGAGACTATGGTGCAGAAGGACTGTCGCAGAGAGGAGAGGTTGGAGACTGGGTGCAGAAGGACTGTGCAGAGTGCAGTGTTTGGAGAATGGGGTGCAGAAAGACTTTTACAGAGAATAGAGGTTAGAGACTGCTGTACAGAAGGACTGTTAAAAAGAGCAGAGGTTTGATACAGGTGTGCAGAAGGATCTTACAGAGAACAGAGGTTGGAGATCGGGGTGCATTAGGACTGATGCAGAGAGAAGAATTTGGATACTGATTTGCAGAAGGCCTGTTACACAGAGCAGAGCTTGGAGACTGGGGAGCAGATGACCTATAACATACAGCAGACTTTGGAGACTGAGTGGCATAAGGATCTTACAGAGGGCAGAGGTTGGTGACTGAGGTGCCGAAGGACTGTCAGAGAGGGCAGAGGTTGGAGACTGGGGTTCAGAAGGATCTTTTCAGAGAGCAGAGTTTTCATAATGAGGTTTAGAAAAACTGTTGCAGAGAGCAGATTTGGGAGACTGGGGTCCAGAAGAACTGTTGCAGAGTGCAGAGGTTGGAGACTTTGGTGTAGAAGGATCATTGCAGAGAACATAGGGTGCAGACTGGGGTGCTGAAGGAGTGTTACAGACAGCAGAATTTTGAGACTGGGGTGAAGAAGGAGTGTTATAGAAAGCAGAGTTTGGAGACTGGTTTTTAGAATGATCTTACAGAGAGCAGAGGTTGGCGACTGAGGTGCAGAAGAACTGTTGAAGAGAGTAGATGTTGAAGACTGAGTTGAACAAAAACCTTTGAATAGAGAAGAGGTTGAAGACTGAGGTGCAGAAGGAATGTTGCAGAGTGCAGAGGTTGGAGACTTGGGTGTAGGACTGTTGCAGAGAGCAGAGGTTGGAGTTTGGGTTTCCAAAAACTGTTGCAGCGAGCAGAGGTTGGCGACTGAGGTGCAGAAGAACTGTTACAGAGAGTAGATGTTGAAGACTGAGTTGAACAAAAACCTTTGAATAGAGAAGAGGTTGAAGACTGAGGTGCAGAAGGAATGTTGCAGAGTGCAGAGGTTGGAGACTTGGGTGTAGGACTGTTGCAGAGAGCAGAGGTTGGAGTTTGGGTTTCCAAAAACTGTTGCAGCGAGCAGACGTTAAAGACTGAGGTGCAGAAAGACTGTTACAGAGCACAGGTTGGAGACTGAGTGCAGAAGGACTGATAGAGTAAGCAGAAGTTTGAGAGTGGGGTGCAGAAGGACCGTTACAGAGAGAAAAGTTTGGAAACTGCAGTACAAGAGTACTGTTACAGAGAGCATAGTTTGGAGACTGGGGTGTAGAAGGACTGTTGCAGAGGGAAGATGTTGGAGACTGGGGTGCAGTAGGACAATTGCAGAGTGCAGAGGTTGCAGACTGTGGTGGAGAAGGACTGTTACAGAGCAGAGTTTGGGGACTGTGGTGCAGAAGGACTGATACAGAAAGCAGAGGTTGGAAACTAGGGTGCATAAGGACCCTTAAAGAAAACAGAGTTTGGATATTGCGGAACAGATAGTCTGTTACAGAGAGCAGTGTTTGGAGACTGGGGTGCAGAATAAGTGTTGTAGAGAACAGAGGTACAAGACTCGGGTGCAGAAGGATCGTTGCAGAGACAAAAGGTTGGAGACTGGGGTGCAGAAGGACTGATTCAGAAAGCAGAGTTCAGAGACTGGGGTGCAGAAGGCCTGTTACAGACAGCAGAGTTTGGAGACTGGGGTGCAGAAGGATTTGTACAGAGAGCAGAGTTTGAATACTGGGTTGCAGAAAGATATAAAGGAGAGCAAAAGTTGGAGACTGAGGTGCAGAAGCACTGTTACAAAGAGAAGAGTTTGGAGACTAAGGTGCAGAAGGACCATTACATAGAGCAGACATTGGAGAATGAGGTGCAGAAGGATTGTTACAGAGAGCAGAGGTTGGAGACTGGTGTGCAGAAGGACTGATACAGAAAGCAGAGGTTGGAGACTCGGGTGCCGAAGGACCCTTACAGAGAGCAGAGGTTGGAGAATGAGGTGCAGAAGGACTGTTGCAGAGAGCAGAGTTTGCAGACCGAGTTGCAGAAGGACGGTAACATCGGGCAGATTTTCGAGACTGTGGTGGAAAACGACTGATACAGAAAGCAGAGGTTGGATACTGGGGTGCATAAGGGCCCTCAAAGAGAACAGAAGTTGGAGACTGCGGTACAGAAAGACTTTTAAAGAGAGCAGAGGTTGAAGACTGGGATGCAGAAGAACTGTTGAAGAGAACAGAGGTTGGAGACTGGGTTGCAGCAGAATCGTTGGGGCGAGCAGAGTATCGAGACTGGGGATTAGAAGGACTGTTGCAGAGAGCAGAAGTTGTAGACTGTTGCGGAGAGCAGATGTTGGAGACTTGGGTGCAGAAGGACTGTTGCAGAGACCAGAGGTTGAAGACTAGGGTGCAGAAGGACTATTACAGAGAGCAGACTTTGGAGACCGGGGTGCAGAAGGATCGTTGCAGAGAGCAGATTTTGGAGACTGGGGTGCAGAAAGATGGTTATAGAGAGCAGATATTGGAGACTGTGGTGCAGAAGGACTTTTACAGAAAGTAAAGGTTAAAGACAGGGGTGCAGTAGGACATTTACAGAGAGCATAGGTTGGAGACTCATGTGCAGAAAATCTATTGCAGAGAGCAAAGTTTGGAGACTCGGTTGCAGTAGTAGTGTTGTAGAGAGCACAGATTGGAGATTGCGTTGCAGAAGGACCCTTACAGATAGCAAAGTTTGGAGACTGCTTTATAGAAGTACTTTTACAGAGAGCAGAGGTTGGAGACAGGTGTGCAGAAGGATCGTACAGAAAGCATAGGTTTGAGACTGGGGTGCAGGAGGACTGGTGCAGAGAGCAGAGGTTGGAGACTGGGGTGCAGAAGGATAGTTGAAGAGACAAGAGTTTGGAGACTGGGGTCAAAAGGCCTGTTATAGACAACATAGGTTGGAGATTGGGGTGCAGAAGGCCTGTTACAGAGAGCAGTGATTGGAGAATGGGGTGCAGAAGGACTGTTACAGAGAGCAGAGAATAGAGACTGGGGTGTAGAAGGACTATTGCAGAGAGCAGAGGTTGCAGACTGAGGTGCAGAAGGACTGTTACAGAGAGCAGAGGATGGAGACTGGGGTGCAAAAGGACTGATACAGAAAGCAGTGGTTGGAGACTGGGGTGCAGAAGGACCCTTACAGAGAACAGAGGTTGGAGACTGCGGTACAGAAGGAATGTTGCAGAGTGCAGAGGTTGGAGACTAGGGTGCAGAATAACTGTTGTAGAGAACAGAGGTTCGAGGCTGTGGTGCAGAAGGACCATTGCAGAAAGCAGAGGTTGGAAACTGGGTTTCAGATGGATCTTACAGAGAGCAGAGTTTGGACACTGAGGTGCAGAAGGTCTTTTGAAGAGAACAGAGTTTGGAGATTAGCGTGCAGAGGGACTGTTGCAGAGAGCAGACATTGTAGTCTGAGTTGCAGAAAGACTGTTACAGAAAGCAGAGTTTAGAGACCAGGGTGCATAAGGACTGGTACAGATAGCAGAGTTTGGAGACTGGGGTCCAGAAGGACCATTACAGAGAGCAGAGTTTGGAGACTGCAATACAGAATGACTGTAACAGAGCAGAGGTTGGAGACTGGGGTGCTGAAGGACCGTTGCAGAGAGAATATGTTGGAGACTGAGATGAAGAAGGACTGTTACAGAGAGCAGAGGTTGGAGAGTGGGGTGCAGAAGGACAGTTACAGAGAGAAGATTTTGGAAACTTCAGTACAGAAGGACTGTTACAGAGAGCAGAGGATTGAAACTGGGGTGGAGAAGGACTGTTGCAGAGAGCAGATGTTGAAGACTGGGATTCATAAGGACTGTTGCAGAGAGCAGATGTTTAAGACAGGTGTGCAAAAGGACTGTTGCAGAGAGCAGAGGTTGAAGAGTGAGTTGCAGAAAGACTGTTTCAGAGAGCAGAGCTTGGAGACTGTGGTGAAGAAGGATTGATACTGAAAGCAGAGGTTGAAGATGGGGTTGCAGAAGAAACCTTACAGAGAACAGAGGTTTAAGACTGAGGTACAGAAGAACTGTTGTAGAGAACAAGGTTAAAGAGTGGGGTGCAGAGGGACCATTGCAGAGGGCAGAAATTGGAGACTGGGGTGCAGAAGGAATGTTACAGAGAGCAGTTGTTTAAGACTGAGGTGCTAAAAAAAATATTACAGGGAGCAGTGTTTGGAGACCTGGGTGCAAAAGGACTGATACTGAGTGTAGAGTTTGGAGACTAGGGAGCAGAAGGATCTTACAGAGAGGAAAGTTTGGAGACTTGGGTGCAGAAGGATTGTTGCAGAGAGCAGTCGTTGGAGACTGGGGTGCAGAAGGATCGTTGTAGAGAGTAGATTATGGAGCCTGGTGTATAGAAGTACTGTTCTAGAGAGCAGATTTTAGAGACTGGGGTGCAGAAGGCCTGTTGCAGAGAGCAGTTGTTGAAGACTGAGGTGAAGAAAAACTGTTACAGAGAGCAGTGTTTGGAGTCTGAGGTGCAGAAAGACTTTTGAAGAGAGCATAGGTTGGTGACTGGGTGCAGAAAGAGTGTGCAGAGTGCAGTGTTTCCAGACTGGGGTGCAGAAGGACTGTTGCAGATACCTGAGGTTGGAGACTCCGGGAAAAGACTGTTAATGAGAGCAGAGGTTGAAGCCTGGGGTGCAGAACGACGAATATAGAAAGCAGAGTTTGGAGACTGGGGTGTAGAAGGACTGTTGCAGATACCAGAGGGTGGAGACTGTGGTACAGAAGTAGTGTTAAAGAGAGCAGAGGTTGGAGACAGGTGTGCAGAATTATCTTACAGAGAGTAGAGTTTGGAGACTGGGGTGCAATAGTACTGTTGCAGAGAGCAGAGGTTGGAGAATGGGGTGCAGAAAGATCGTTGCAGAGAGAAGAGGTTGGAGACTGAGCTGCAAAAGACCTGTTACACAGAGCAGAGCTTGTAGACTGGGGAGCAGAAGGGCTGTAACATAGAGCAGCGTTTGGAGACTGGGTGGCATAAGAATCTTACAGAGAGCAGAAGTTGGTGACTGAGGTGCTGAAGGACTGTCAGAGAGAGCAGAGGTTGTAGACTTTGGTCCACAAGGATTGATGCAGAGAGCTGAGTTTTCAGAATGAGGTTTAGAAAAACTGTTGCAGAGAGCAGATGTTGGAGACTGTGGTGCAGAAGAACTGTTGCAGAGAGCAGAGATTGGAGACTTGGGTGTAACAGGATCGTTGCAGAGAGAAGAGGGTGGAGACTGGGGTGCCGAAGGACTGTTACAGAGAGCAGATTTTGGAGACTGGGGTGCAGAAGGACTGTTACAGAGAGTAGATTTTGAAGACTGAGGTGCAGAAAGACCTTTGCAAAGAGAAGAGGTTGGAGACTGAGGTGCCGAAAAACTGTTGCCGAGTGTAGAAGTTGGAGACTTGGGTGTAGAAGGACTGTTGCAGAGAGAAGAGGTTGGAGATTGGGGTGCCGAAGGACTGTTGCAGAGAGCAGACGTTGGAGACTGAGGTGCAGAAGGACTGTTACAGAAAGCAGAGTTTTGAGAATGTGGTGCAAAAGGACTGATACAGAAAGCAGTGGTTGGAGACTGGGGTGCAGAAGGACCCTTACAGAGAGCAGACGTTGGAGACTGCGGTACAGAAGGATTGTAACAGAGAGCAGAGTTTGAAGACTGTTGTGAAGAAGGACTGTTACAGAGTGCAGAGTTTAAAGACTGGGTTGTAAAAGGATATTACAGAGAGCAGAGTTGGAAGAATTAGGTGCAGAAGGACTGTTACAGAGACCAGAATTAGGAGACTGGCGTGCAGAAGGGTGGTTTCAGGGAGAAGAGTTTTCAGACTGTGGTTCAGAAGGACTGTTGCAGAGAGCAGATGTTCGAGAGTGGGGTGCAGAAGGACTGTTGCAGAGAGGAGAGTTTGGAACCTGGGGTACAGAAGTACTGTTATAGAGAGCAGAGTTTGGAGACTGGGTTGCTGAAGGATCTTACAGAGAGAAGTGGTTTGAGACTGGGGTGCAGAAGAATCAAGCAGAGAGCAGAGGTTTCAGACTGAGGTCCAGAAGGATGGTAACAAAGAGCAGACCTTGAAGACTGAGGTGTAGAAAGACTGTTACACAAAGAGTTTGGAGACTCAGGTGCAGAAGGACTGTTACAGAAAGCAGAGTTTGGAAATTGGGGTGCAGAAGGACTGTTACCGAGAGAAGAGGATGGAGACTGGGGTGCAGAAGGATTCTTACATAGACCAAAGGTTGGAGATGAGGTGCACACGGATAGATACAGAGAACAGAGGTTAGAGACTTGGGTTCAGACAGACTGATGCAGAGAGCAGTGGTTGGAGACTGGAGTGTGGAAGGACCCTTACAAAGAGCACAGGTTGGAGACTGCGGTACAGAAGGACTGTTACAGAGAGCAGATCTTGGAGTCTGGGAAGCAGAAGTACTGTTTTAGAGGACAGAGGTTGGAAACTGGGGTGAAGAAATAATGTTACAAAGAGCAGAGTCTGGAAACTGGAGTGCAGAAAGATATTACAGAGATAAGAGGTTTAAAGCTGTGGTGAAGAAGGACTGTTGCAGAGAGCAGAAATTGGAGACTGGGGTCCAGAAGGATCATTGCAGAGAGCAGAGTTTGAAGACTGGGGTGAAGAAGGACTGTTACATGGAGCAGAGGTTGGAGACTGAGGTGCAGAAGGACTGTTGCAGACAGCAGAGTTTGGAGAATGGAGTGCAAAAGGCCTGTTACACAGAGCAGAGGTTGGAGACTGAGGTTCAGATGGATCATATAGAGAGCAGAGTTTGGAGACTGGGGTGGAGAAGAATTGTTGCAGAGAAAAGAGGTTAGAGACTGAGGTGCAGAAGTCCTGTTACAGAGAGCAGAAAGACTGTTACAGAGTGCAGAGTTTAAAGACTGGGCTGCAGAAGGGTATTACAGAGAGCAGAGTTTGGAGACTGAGGTGTAGAAGGACTGTTACAGAGAGCAGAGGTAGGAGACTGGGGTGCAGAAGGGTCATTGCAGAGAGCAGATGTTGGTAACTAGGGTGCAGAAGGACTATTGTAGAGAGCAGAGGTTGGAGACTGGGGTGCAGAGGACTGTTTCAGAGAGCAGAGTTTGAAACTGAGGTGTGAAAATCCTGTAACAGAGAGCAGAGTTTGGAGACTCAGATGCAGAAAGACTGTTACAGAGAGCAGAGGTTAGATACAGGGGTGCAGAAGGTTCTTACAGAGAGCAGAATTTGGAGACTGAGGAGCAGAAGCACTGTTGCAGAGATCAGAGGTTGGAGACTGGGGTGCACTAGGATCATTGCAAAGAGGAAGGTTGGAGACTGGGGTGCAGAAGGATCGTTGCAGAGATCAGATTTTGGTAACTGGGGTGCCGAGGCCTGCTACAGAGTGTAGAGTTTGGAGACTGGCCTGCAGAAGGCCAGTTACAGAGATAAGAGGTTGGAGACTGAGGTGCAGAAGTCCTGTTACATTGAGTAGATGTTGGAGACTGGGGTGCACTTTCTGTAAGTACACTTACAGAAAGATCGTGCAGGGAGCAGAGGTTTTAGACTGAGGTGCAGAAGGACTGTTGTAGAGATCAGAGGTTGGAGACTGGGGTGCAGTAGGATCATTAAAGAGAGTAGAGGTTGGAGACTGGAGTTCAGAAGGATCGTTGCAGAGAGCAGAGTTTGGAGACTGGCGTGCAGAAGGCCTTTTACAGAGAGGAGAGTTTGGAGACTGGGGTGCAGAAGGACTGTAATAGAGAGCAGTGTTTGGAGACTGGGTTGCTGAAGGACCTTACAGAGAGCAGAGGTTGGAGACTGAGGTGCAGGTGGACTGTTACTGAGAGCAGTGGTTTGAGACTGGGGTGCAGAAGGATCGTGCAGAGAGCAGAGATTTCAGACTGAGGTGAAAAAGGACTGTTAAAGAGAGCAGAGGTTGGAACTGAGGTCTAGAAGGACTGTTACAAAGAGGAGAGTTTGGAGACTAAGGTGCAGAAGGACTGTTACAGGAAGCAGAGTTTGGGAATTGGGGTGCCGAAGGACCATTACAGAGAGAAGAGTTTGGAGACTGCGATATAGGATTGTTACCGAGAGCAGAGGTTGAAGACTGGGGTGCAGAACGAGTCTTACATAGAACAGAGTTTGGACACTGAGGTGCAGAAGGATAGATACAGAGAACAGAGATTGGAGACATGGGTTCAGACAGACTGTTAAAGAAAGCAGAGGTTGGAGATTGGGATGTAGAAGGACCATTACAATGAGCTGAGGTTGGAGACTGCGCTACAGAAGAACTGTTACAGAGAGCAGATTTCAGAGTCTTGAGAGCAGAGGACTGTTGATGAGGACAGAGGTTGTAGACTGTGGTGGAGAAGGAATGTTACAGAGAGCAGAATTCTGAAACTGAAATGCAGAAAGATCGTACAGAGTGCAGACATTGGAGACTGGGGTCCAGAAGGATCGTTGAAGAGAGCAGAGTTTGGAGACTGGGGTTCAGAAGGATTGTTGCAGAGAGCAGATATTGGAGGGGGGGTGCAGAAGGACTGTTTCCGAGAGCAGATTTCAGAAACTGAGGTGCAGAATGACTGTTATACAGAGCAGAACGTGGATAGTGAGGTGCAGAAGGACTGTTACAGAGAGCAGAAGTTGGACACGCGGGGCAGAAGTACACTTACAGAGAGCATAGGTTGGAGACTGGGGTTCAGATGGATCTAACAGAGAGCAGTTTGGAGAGTGGTGTTCTACAGGACTGTTACAGAGTGCAGAGTTTAAAAACTGGGTTGCAGAAGTATCTTACAGAGAGCAGAGTTGGGAGACTGAGGTGCAGAAGGACTGTTACATTGAGCAGATCTCTGAGTCTGGGGAGTAGAAAACTGTTGCAGAGGACAGAGGTTGGAGACTGGGATGGAGAAGAAATGTTACAGAGAGCAGAGTTTGGAAACTGGAGTGCAGAAGGATCTTAAAGAGAGAAGAGGTTGGAGACTGTGGTGCAGAAGGACTGTTGCAGAAAGAAGACGTTGGAGACAGGGGTCCAGAAGAATCGTTGCAAAGAGCAGAGTTTGGAGACTGGGGTTCAGAAGGACTGCTGCAGAGAACAGATGTTGGAGACTGGGGTTCAGAAAAACTGTTACAGATAGCATATTTTACAGGCTTGGATGCAGTAGGACTATTAAATAGAGCAGAGGTTGGAGACTGAGTTGCAGAAGGACTGTTACAGAGATCGGAGATAAAGACTGGGGTGCAGAAGGACTGTTACAGAGAGCAGAGGTTGAAGACTGGGGTTCAGATGGATCGTACAGAGAGCAGAGTTTGGAGACTGGGGTGCAAAGGGAATGTTGCCGAGAGCAGATGTTGGAGACTGGCGTGGAGAAGAATTGATGCAGAGAAAAGAAGTTGGAGACTGGGGTGCAGAAGGCCTTTTATGGAGAGCAGAGGTTGTAGACTGTTGTGCAGAAGGACTGTTACAGAGTGCAGTGCTTAAAGACTGGGTTGCAGGAGGATCTTAAAGAGAGCAGAGTTGGGAGACTGGGGAGCAGAAGGACTGTTACAGAGAGAAGAGGTCGGAGACTGGGGTGCAAAAGGGTTGTTGCAGAGAGCAGATGTTGGTAACTAGGGTGCAGAACGACTTTTGTAGAGAGCAGAGGTTGGAGAATATGCTGCAGAAGGACTGTTGCAGAAAGCAGAGTTTAGAGACTGATGTCTGGAAGTTCTGCTACAGAGAGTAGAGGTTGGAGACTTGAATGCAGAAGGACTGTTACAGAGAGCAGAGCTTGGATACATTGGTGCAGAAGGATCTTACAGACAGCAAAATTTGGAGACTGTGTTGCAGAAAAACTGTTTCTGAGATCAGAGGTTGGAGACTGGGGTGCACTAAAATCATTGCAGAGAGCAGAGGTTGGAGACTGGGGTGATGAAGGATCGTTGCAGAGAACAGATTTTGGAGACTGGGGTGCAGAAGGCCTGCTTCGGAGAGAAGAAATTGGAGACTAGCGTGCAAAAGGCCTGTTATAGAGAGGAGAGGGTGGAGACTGAGGTGCAGGTGGACTGTTACATTGAGCAATGTTTTGAAACTGGGGTGCAGAAGGATCGTGTAGAGAGCAGAGGTATCAGACTGATGTGCAGAAAGACTGTTACAGAAAGTACAGGTTGGAAATTGGGGTGCAGAAGGACCGTTACAGAGACCAGAGTTTGAAGACTGCGGTATAGAAAAACTGTTACAGAGTGAAGAGGTTGGAGACTGGGGTGCAGAAAAAATTTTACAGAGACCACAGGTTGGAGACTGAAGTGCTAAAGAGAGATACAGAAAGCAGAGGTTTGAGACTGAGGTTCAGAAGGACTGATACAGAAAGCAGTATTTGGAGACTGGTGTGCAGAATGCCCGTTACGGAGAGCAGTGGTTGGAGACTGCGGTACAGAAGGACTGTTACGGAAAGCAGATGTTGGAGACTGGGAGCAGAAGGTCTGTTTCAGAGGAAAGAGGTTGGAGACTGGGGTGCTGCAGGACACTTGTACAAAGCAGAGGATAAAGACTGGGGAAGAGAATGAATGTTACAGAGAACAGAGTTTAGAATCTGGAGTGCAGAAGGATCTTACAGAGACCAGAGTTTGGAGACTCTGGTGAAGAAGGACTGTTGCAGAGAGCAGTGATTGGAGACTGAGGTGCAGAAGTCATGTTTCATAGAGTAGAGCTTTGAGAATGGGGTGCAGAAGGATCATTGAAAGGAGCAGAGCTTGGAGACAGGTGTGCAGAAGGATCTTACAGAGAGCAGAATTTGGAGACTGAGGTGCAAAAGGACTCTTGTAGAGATCAGAGGTTGGAGACTGGGGTGCAGTAGGATCATTGCAGAGAGCAAAGGTTGGAGACTGGGGTGCAGAAGGAATGTTACAGAGAGTAGAGTTTGGAGACTGGGGTGCAAAAAGACTGTTACAGAGTGCAGAGTTTAAAGACTGGGTGTCAGAAAGATCTTATGGATAGCAGAGTTGGGAGACTGAGGTTTAGAAGGACTATTACAGAGAGCAGAGGTAGGAGACTGGGGTGCAGAAGGACTGTTGCAGAGAGTAGACTTTGGAGACTGACGTGCGGAAGTCCTGTTACAGAGAGCAGAGGTTGGAGACTCGGAAGCAGAAAGACTGTTACAGAGAGCAGAGGTTGGATACTGGGGTGCTTAAGGATTTTACAGAGAGCAGAATTTGGAGACTGAGATGCAGGAGGACTGTTGCAGAGATCAGATGTAGGAGCCTGGGTTGCAATAGGATTATTGTAGAGAGCAGATTTTGGAGACTGAGGTGCACAAGAATCGTTGCAGAGAGCAGATTTTGGAGACTGGGGTGCAGAAGGCCTGCTACAGAGAGAAGAGTTTGGAGACTGGCGTGCAGAAGGCCTGTTACAGAGAGGAAAGTTTGGAGATTGGGGTGGAGAAGGACTGTTATAGAGAGCAGAGTTTGGAGACTGGGTTGCTGAAAAATCTGACAGAGAGCAGAGTTTTGAGATTGAGGTGCAGATGGACTGTTACAGAGAGCACAGTTTGGAGACTGGGTTGCAGAAGGATCCTACGTAGAGTAGAGTTTGGAGTCTGAGGTGCAGAAGGACTGTTACGTAGAGCAGAGTTCGGAGACTGGGATGCAGAAGGATCGTTGCAGAGAGCAGATGATGGATACTGGGGTGCAGAAGGACTGTTACACAGAGCAGAGGTTTAAGACTGAGGTTAAGAAGGACTGTTACAGAGAGCAGATGTGAAAGACAGGCGTACAGGACTAATACAGACCAGAAGTTGGAGACTCAGGTGCAGAAGGACCGTTGCAGAGAGCAGAGGTTCGAGACTGAGGTGCAGAAGGATTGTTACAGAGAACAAAGTTTGGAGACTGGGGTCTAGAAAAATTGTAGCAGAGAGCTGAGGTTTGAGACTAAGGTGCAGAGGGACAGTTACTCAGAGCACAGGTTAAAGACTGGGGTGGAGAAGGACTGTTACAGAAAGCAGAGGTTGTAGACTCGGGTGTAGAAGTACCCTTACAAAGAGCAGAGGTTGGAAAATGCAGTACAGAAGGACTGTTATAGAGAGCAGAGTTTGGAGACTGGGTGGAGAAGTACTGTTGCAGAGAGCAAATGTTGGAGACTGGGGTGCAGAAGGACTTTTGCAAAGAGCAGAGGTTGCAGACTGAGTTGCAGAAAGACTGTAACAGAGAACAGAGTTTTGAGAATGTGGTGCAAAACGACTGATAGAGAAAGCAGAGGTTGGATACTGGGGTGCATAAGGTCCCTTACGGAGAAAAGCGGTTGGAGACTGCGGTACAGAAGGACTGTTACTGAGAGCAGAGGTTGGAGGCTGGGGTGTAAAAGAACTGATGTAGAGACCAGAGGTTGGAGACTGGGGTGCTGAAGGATTGTTGGGGCGATCAGAGTATGGAGACTGGGGTGTAGAAGGACTGTTGCAGAGAGCAGAGTTTGGAGACTGGGGTGTAGAATACTGCTGCAGAGAGCAGACGTTGAAGACTGGGGTGCAGAAGGATTGTTGCAGAGAGCAGAGTTTGGAGACTGGTGTTTACAAGCACTGTTGCAGAGAGCACATGTTGGAGACTGGTGTGCAGAAGGGTCTTTGCAGACAGCAGAAGTTTCAGACTGGGGTGCAGAAGGAGTGTTACAGAGAGTAAAATTTCGAGTTGAGGTCCAGAAGGATCGATGCGGAGAGCTGATTTTGGAGACTGAGGTGAAAAAGGACTGTTGCAGAGAGCAGAAGTTGGAGACTGAGGTGCAAAAGGACTGTTAAGGAGAGTACAGGTGGGAGATTTGGGTGCAAAAGGCCTGTTATAGAGAGCAGAGGTTGGAGACTGGGCTGCAGAAGAACTCCTATAAAGAGCAGAGTTTTTAGACAAGGTTGCAAAAAGATCTTCCAAAGAGCAGAGGTTGTAGACCGAGGTGCAGCAGGACTGTTACAGAGAGCAGAGGTTGGACACTGGGGTGCAGAAGGATCGTTGTAGATAGCAAAATTTTGAGACTTAGGTGCACAAGGACTGTTATAAAGAACAGAAGTTGGAGACCTGGGTGCAGAAGGCCTGTTACGGACAGCAGAGTTTTTACGAGGGGTTCAGAAGTACATTTACAGAGAGTAGTTTTTGGAGACTGAGGTGCACAAGGACCGTTGCAGAGAGCAGAGGTTGAAGACTGAGTTGCAGAAAAATTGTTACAGAGAGCAGATGTAGGAGACTGGGTTGCAGAGGGACTGTTTCAGAGGCAGAGGTTGGAGATTTGGTGCAGAAGGCCTGTTGCAGAAAGCAGATGTTGGAGATTTGGGTGCAGAAGGACTGTTGCAGAGAGCAGAGTTTGTAGACTGAGGTGCAGAAAGACTCTTAGAGAGAGCAGATGTTGGAAATTGTGGTGTAGATGGAGTGATACAGTAAGCAGAGTTTGGAGACTGGGGTGTAGACGGACTGTTGCAGAGAGCAGAGTTTGTAGACTGAGGTGAATTAAGAAGGATAAAGAAGGACACTATATACTGTTAAAAGGGACCATCCACCAACAAGACATAAAAATTATCAATTTGTATGCACCAAACAATGGAGCTGCAATCTACATAAAATAAACGCTCCTCAAGTTCAAGAGTCAAATAGACCATAACACAATAATTACAGGTGACTTCAACACACCGCTCTCGCCATTAGACAGATCCTCTAGACAAAAACTGAATAAAGAAACTATAGAACTCAACAGCACAATCAATAACCTAGACCTAACTGACATATATAGAATATACCAACCATCATCAAGTGGATACACGTTCTTCTCAGCAGCACATGGATCCTACTCAAAAATAGACCATATATTATGCCATAAGGCAAATCTTAGTAAATATAAAAGTGTGGAGATAATACCATGCACCATATCTGACCATAATGGAATGAAATTGGAAATCAATGATAAAAAAAGGAAGGAGAAATCCTACACCACATGGAAAATGAACAATATGTTATTGAATGATCAATGGGTTACAGAAGACATAAAAGAAGAGATAAAAAAATTCTTAGAGTCAAATGATAATACAGACACAACATACTGGAATCTATGGGACACAATGAAAGCAGTTTTAAGAGGGAAATTCATATCCTGGAGTTCTTTCATCAAATAAAGAAAAAACCAACAAATAAATGAACTCACACTACACCTCAAAAACCTAGAAAAGGAAGAACAAAACAACAGCAATTGTAGTAGAAGACAAGAAATAATTAAAATTAGAGCAGAAATAAACGAAATTGAAACAAAAAAAACATTGAAAAAATTGATAAAACTAAAAGTTGGTTCTTTGAAAAAATAAATAAGATAGACAAGCCCTTAGCTATGCTAACAAAAAGAAGAAGAGAGAGAACTCAAATTACTAATATACGGGATGAAAAAGGCAATATCACAACCGACACTACAGAAATACAGAAGATAATTAGAAAGTATTTTGAAACCCTATATTCTAATAAAATAGAAGATAGCGAGGATATCGATAAATTTCTTAAGGCATATGATTTGCCCAGATTGAGACAGGAAGACACACACAATTTAAACAGACCAATAACAAAGGAAGAAATAGAAGAAGCCATCAAAAGACTACCAACCAAGAAAAGCCCTGGACCTGATGGGTATACAGCGGAGTTCTACAAAACCTTCAAAGAAGAACTAACACCAATACTTTTCAAACGATTTCAAGAAATAGAAAAAGAAGGAGCTCTTCCAAATTCATTCTATGAGGCCAACATCACCCTGATCCCAAAACCAGACAAAGACACTTCAAAGAAAGAAAACTACAGACCAATATCTCTAATGAACTTGGATGCAAAAATTCTCAATAAAATTCTGGCGAATCGAATACAAAAACATATCAGGAAACTTGTGCACCATGATCAAGTAGGATTCATCCCTGGGATGCAAGGCTGGTTCAATATACGGAAATCAATACATGCTATTCACCACATCAATAGGCTTAAAGACAAGAACCATATGATCATCTCGATAGATGCAGAAAAAGCATTTGACAAAATACAACATCCCTTTATGTTCAAAACATTAGAAAAACTAGGGATATCAGGAACTTACCTCAACATTGTAAAAGCTATATATGCTAAACCTCAGGCTAGCATCATCCTAAACAGAGAAAAACTGAAGGCATTCCCTCTAAAATCTGGAACAAGACAGGGATGTCCTCTATCACCACTTCTATTCAATTTAGTTCTCGAAGTACTAGCCAGAGCAATTAGACAGACAAAAGAAATTAAAGGCATAAAAATAGGAAAAGAAGAAATTAAATTATCGCTATTTGCAGATGACATGATAATTTACTTAACAGACCCAAAAGGATCTACAAAGAAGCCGCTAGAGTTAATAAATGAATTCAGCAAAGTGGCAGGATATAAAATCAACACGCACAAATCAAAGGCATTCCTGTATATCAGCAACAAAACCTCTGAAATGGAAATAAGGAAAACCACTCCATTCACAATATCCTCAAAGAAAATAAGATACTTGGGAATCAACCTAACAAAAGAGGTGAAAGATTTATACAATGAAAACTACAGAACCTTAAAGAGAGAGATAGAAGAAGATCTCAGAAGATGGAAAAATGTACCCTGTTCATGGATAGGCAGAACTAACATCATCAAAATGGCGATATTACCCAAAGTTCTCTACAGGTTTAATGCGATGCCAATCAGAATCCCAAAGACATTTCTTGTAGAAATAGATAAAGCAATCATGAAATTCATATGGAAAAACAAAAGACCCAGAATAGCAAAAGCAATTCTAAGCAGGAAGTGTGAATCTGGAGGTATAGCGATACCAGAGCTCAAACTGTACTACAAATCAATAGTAACAAAAACAGCATGGTACTGGTACCAAAACAGGCAGGTGGACCAATGGTACAGAATAGAGGACAAGAGACTAATACCACAAAGTTACAACTATCTTATATTTGATAAAGGGGCTAAAAACATGCAATGGAGGAAGGATAGCATCTTCAACAAATGGTGCTGGGAAAATTGGAAATCTATATGCAACAAAATGAAATTGAATCCCTTTCTCTCGCCAGCCACAAAAGTTAACTCAAAATGGATCAAGGAGCTAGATATAAAAACAGAGACACTGCGTCTGATAGAAGGAAAAGTTGGCTATGATCTACATATTGTGGGGTCGGGCTCCAAATTCCTTAATAGAACGCCCGTAGCCCAAGAGTTAATGACAAGAATAAACAAATGGGACCTACTTAAACTAAAAAGTTTTTTCTCAGCAAGAGAAACAGTAAAAGAGGTAAATAGAGAGCCTACAACCTGGGAACAAATTTTTACCCCTCACACCTCAGATAGAGCCCTAATATCCAGAATGTACAAAGAACTCAAAAAATTAAACAATAAGATAACAAATAATCCAATCAACAAATGGCCAAGGACCTGAACAGACACTTCTCAGAGGAGGACATACAATCAATCCACAAGCACATGAGAAAATGCTCACCATCTCTAGCAATCAGAGAAATGCAAATCAAAACCACCCTAAGATACCATTTCACTCCTGTAAGATTGGCAGCCATTATGAAGTCAAACAACAATAAGTGTTGGCGAGGATGTGGGGAAAAGGGCACACTTGTTCACTGCTGGTGGGACTGCAAAATGGTGAGGCCAATCTGGAAAGCAGTATGGAGATTCCTGGGAAAGCTGGGAATGGATCCACCATTTGACCCAGCTATTGCCCTTCTTGGACTATTCCCTGAGGACCTTAAAAGAGCACACTATACGGATACGGCCACATCAATGATTATAGCAGCACAATTCACAATAGCTAGACTGTGGAACCAACCTAGATGCCCTTCAATAGATGAGTGGATAAAAAAATTGTGGCAGCTATACACAATGGAGTATTATGCAGCACTAAGAAACGACAAAATCATAGAATTTGCAGGGAAATGGATGGCATTAGAGCAGATTATGCTAAGTGAAGCTAGCCAAGCCCTAAAAAACAAATGTCAAATGTCTTCTTTGATATAAAGAGAGCCACTAAGAATAGAACAGGAAGGAAGAGCATGAGGAAAAGACTAACAGTAAACTAAGACGAAGGGGGGGAGAGAAAGAAAGAGAGAAGGGAAAACATATGGAAATGGTAGGAGACCTTCAGTGATACACAAAATTATAAGAGGTTATGAGGGGCAAGGGGGTGGGGGGAAAAAAAGGGGAGAGAATTGAACAACAGCAGAGGAGGTAGAGAGGGAAGATGGGAGGGGAGGGGAGGGGAGGGGGCATAGTAGGGGATAGGAAAGGTAGCAGAATACAACAGTCACTAATATGCCATTATGTAAAAATGTGAGTATGTAACAGAAGTGAGTCTGTATTATGTATTTGGGGAGTTCAAAACCCAATTGAGTCGAATGTATGAAAGATGATATGTCTTGAGCTCTGTAATGTTTTGAACAATCAATAAAAAAATAAAAAATAAAAAATAAATAAAAAAAATTAAAAAAAAAAGTAGAGTTTGGAGAATGAGGTCCAGAATGATCGTTATAGAGAGCGGAGGTTGGAGACTGGGTTGCAGAGGGACTGCTGCAGAGAGCAGAAGCTTGACATGGGGTGTAGAAGAACTGTTGCCGAGAGCACAGATTTGAGATTTGTGTGCAGAAGCACTGTTGCAGAGAGTAGAGGTTAAAGACTGCCTTTCAGTAGGACTGTTACAGAGGCAGAGTTTGGAGACTTTGGTGCAGAAGGACTGTTGCGGAGAGCAGATATTGGAGACTGGGTTGCAGAAGGACTGTTGCAGAGAGAAGAGTTTGTAGACTGAGGTGCAGAAGGACTATTACAGAGAACAGAGGTTGGAGATTGGGGTGCAGATGGACTGATACAGAAAGCAGAGTTTGGAGACTCCAGTGCAGAAGGACTGTTGCAGACAGCAGAGTTTGGAGAATGGAGTGCAAAAGGCCTGTTACACAGAGCAGAGGTTGGAGACTGGGGTGCAGAAGGACTGTTACAAACAGCAGAGTTTGGAGACAGGGTTGCAGAAGGATCATACAGAGAAAAGATTTTGGAGACTGTGGTATAGCAGGACTGTTACAGAGAGCAGAGTTTGGAGACTGGGCTGCAGAAAAACTGTTGCAGATAGCAAAGTTTGGAGACTGGGGTGCAGAAGGACTCTTGCAGATAGCAGAGTTTGGAGATGGGTTGCAGATGGACTGTTACACTGAGCAGAGGTTGAAGACTGTAGTGTAGAAGGACTGTTGCAGAGGGCAAAGTTTGGAGACTGGGGTGCAGAAGGACTTTTATAGAGAGCAGATGTTAAAGACTGAGATGCAGAAGGACTGTTACAGAGACCAGAGGTTGGAGACTTGGGTGCAGAATGACTGATAAAGAAAGCAGAGGTTGGAGATATGGGTCCAGAATGAACCTTACAGAGAGCAGAGGTTGGAGACTGCAGTATAGAAGGACTGTTACAGAGAACAGAGTTTGGAGACCAGGGTACAGATGGACTGTTTCAGAGTGCAGAGGTTGGAGAATGGGATGCAGAAAGACTGTTTCAGAGATTAGATGTTTAAGACTGGGATGCAGAAGAACTGTTGCAGAGAGCTGAAGTTGGAGATTGGGGTGCATAAGGATTGTTGCAGGGAGCAGAGTTTGGAGACTGGTGTGAAAAAGGACTGATACAGAGATCAGAGTTTGGAGATTGGGGTGCAGAAGGATCTTACAGAGAGCAGAGGTTGGAGAGTGGGGTGCAGAGGAACTGTTGCACAGAGCAGAGGTTGGAGACTGGTTTGCAGAAGTACTGTTACAGAGAGCAGAGATTGGAGACTGGGTGGCAGAAGGATCTTACACTGAGCAGTGGTTGGAGACTGAGGTGCAAAAGAAATGTTGCCGAGAGCAATGGTTGGAGACTGGGGTGCAGAAGAATTTTTGCAGGGAGCAGTGTTTGGAGACTGACATGCTGAAGGAATCTTGCAGACAACAAAGGTTGCAGAATGAGGTGCAGAAGGACCGTTGCAGAGAGCAGATGTTGGAGACTGAGGTGCAGAAAAATTGTTACAGTGAGCAGAGGTTGCAGACTGGGGTGAAGAAGGACTGTTAAGGAGATCAGAGTTAGGACACTGGGGTTCAGAAGGATCTTTCAGAGACAAGAGTTTGGAGACTGCGGTGCAGACGAACTGTTGCACAGAGCAGAGGTTTGAGACTGGGGTGCAGAAGGACTGTTACAGTGTAAAGAGTCTGGAGACGGGGTTGCACAAAGGTCTTACATAAAGCAGAGGTTGGAGACTGAGGTGCAGGAGAAATGATACCCAGAGTAGAGGTTGGAGACTGGGGTGCAGAAGGACTGTTACAGAGAGCAGAGTTTTTAAACCTAGGTGCAGAAGGATCCTTGCAGAGAATAAAGATTTCAGACTGAGATGCAGAAGGACAGTTGGAGAGAGCAGAATTTGGAGACTGAGGTGCAGAAAAAGTGTTACAGAGAGCAGAGATTGGAGACTTGGGTGCAGAAAAACCGTTACATAGAGCAGATTTTTGAGAGTGCACTACAGGAGGACTGTTACAGAGAGCAGAGGTTGGAGACTGGGGTGGAGAAGGACTGTTGCAGAGCGCAGAGGAAGGAGACTGGGGTGCAGAAGGATCTTTGGGGAAAGCAGATAATTGAGACTGGTGTGCAGAAAAACTGTTACAGAGAACAGAGTTTGGAGAAGGGGTTCAGAAGGATTGTTACAGAGGGCAGAGTTTGGATACTAGGTTGCAGAAGAATCTTACAAAGAGCAAATGTTGGAGACTGAGGTGCAGAAGGACTGTTACAGAGAGTAGAGGTTAGAGACTGAGGTGCAGAAGGACTGTTGCAGGGAGCAGAAGTTTGAGACTTGGGTCCAGAAGGACTGTTGCAGACAGCAGAGTTTGGAGACTTAGGTGCAGAAGGACTATTATAGAGAGCAGAGGTTGGAGACAGGGATGCAAAATGACTGATACAGAAAGTAGGGGTTAGAGACTGGGGTGCAGTAGAACCGTAAGAGAGAGAAGATTTTGGAGACTGCACTACAGGAGGACTGTTACGGAGAGCGGACTTTGGAGACTAGGGTGGAGAAAGACTGTTTCAAGGTGCAGAGTTTAGAGACAGGGGTGCACAATATTCGTTTCAGAGAGCAGAGTTTTCAGACTGAGGTGCAGAAGGACTGTTGCAGAGAGCAGATGTTAGAGACTGGGGTGCAAAATGACTTTTTCAGAGAGCAGATGTTGGAGACTGAGGTGCAGTAGGATTGTTACAGAGAGCAGAGGTTGAATACTTGGGTTCAAAAGGACCATTGCAGAGATCAGAGTTTGGGAACTGAGGTGAAGAAGGATCGTTGCAGAGAGTAGAGTTTTCAGACTGAGGTGCAGAAGGACTGTTGCAGAGAGCACATGTTGGAGACTGGGGTGCAGAAGGTTCGTTGCAGAGAGAAGAGGTTGGAGAGTAAGGTGCAGAAGAACTGTTGCAGATAGCAGAGGTTGGAGACTGGGGTGTAGTACGACTGTTGTAGGGACCAGAATTTGAGACATCGGTACTTAAGGACTGTTGCAGAGAGCAGAGGTTGAAGACTGAGATGCAGAAGGACTGTTACAGAGAGTAGAGGTTGGAGACTGAGGTACAGAAACATTGTTACAGAGAGCAGAGATTGGAGACTGGGGTGCAGAAGGACTGTTGCAGATAGCAGAGATTGGAGACTGGGGTGTAGAAGAACTTTTGCAGGCAGCAGAGGCTGGAGACTGGGGTTAAGAAGGACTGTTGCAGAGAGCAGAGTTTTGAGACTGTGGTACAGAAGGACTGTTAAAGAGAGCAGAGGTGGTATACTGGTGTGCAGAAAAACTGATGCAGAGAACAGAGTTTGGAGACTAGGGTGCAGACGGACCGTTTCGGAGAGCAGAGGTTGGAGACTCAGGTGCAGAAAAATTGTTACAGAGAGCAGAGATAGGAAACTGGTTTGCAAAAGGACTGATCTATAAAGCATAGGTTGAAGAATGGGGTTCAGAAGGCCTGTTACAGAGAGCAGCGGTTGGAGACTGAGGTGCTGAAGGTTCATTACAGAGAGCAGAGTTTGGAGACTGAGGTGCAGTAGGACTGTTACAGAGAGGAGCGGTTGGAGACTGGGGTGCAGAAGGATTTTTACAGAGAGCAGAGGATAGAGACTGGGGTGCAGAAGAAGTGTTACAGAGAGCAGAGTTTGTAGATTGGTAACCAGAAGAACTGTTACAGAGAGCAGAGGTTGGAGAATGGGGTGCAGAAGGTCTGTTACAGAGAGCAGAGTTTGGAGACTGAGGTGAAGAAGAATTTTTACAGAGAGCAGAGTTTGGACACTGATGTGCAGAAGGACTGTTACAGAGAGCAGAGCTTGGAGACTGTGGTGCAGAAGGACTGTTGCAGAGAGCAGAGGGTGGAGACTGAGGTGCAGAAGAATCGTTGCAGAGAGAAGAGGTTGGAGACTGGGGTGCAGAAGGCCTGTTACAGAGTGCAGACTTTATAGACTGAGTTGCAGAAGACCTGTTACAGACAACAGATGTTGGAGACTTGGGTGCAGAAGAAATGTTGCAGAGAGCAGAGGTTGGAGAATTGGGTGCAGAAGGACTGTAGCAGAGAGCAGAGTTTGGAGACTGTTAGAGATAGCACAGTTTGGAGACTGGGGTTTAGACGGATTTTTGCAGAGAGCAGAGGTTTCAGACTGAGGCTTAGAAGGACTGTTACAGAGAGCAGTGGTTGGAGTCTCAGTTGCAGAAGGACGGTTTCAGAAAGCAGAGGTTGGCAATTGGGGTGCAGAAGTTCCGTTATAGAGAGAAGACTTTGGAGACTGCGGTACAGAAGGACTGTTACAGAGAGCAGAGTTTTGAGACTGGGGTGCAGAATGACTGTTACAGAGAGCAGACTTTGGAGACAGAGATGCAGAAGGATTGTTACAGAGAGAAAAGATTGGAGACTGGTGTGCAGAAGGACCATTACAGAAAGCAAAGAATGGGGACTGAGATGCAGAAGGACTTTTAGAGAGAACAGAGTTGGAGACTGGGTAGAAAAAGGATCATTGCAGAGAGCAGATGTTCGAGACTGGGGTGAAGTAGGACTGTTACAGAGAGCACAGGTTAAGACTGGTGTGCAGAAGAAATGGTGCAGGGAGCAGAGTTTGAAGACTTGGGTGCAGAAGGACTGATACAGAAAGCAGAGTTTGGAGACTGGGGTGCAGAAGGATCGTTACAGATTACAGAGGTTGGATACTGAGGTGCAGAAAGACTTTTACAGAGAGGAGAGGTTGGAGACAGTTGTGGCAAAAGATTCTTACAGAGAGCAGAGGATGGAAACTGGGGTGCAGAAGGAGTGTTACAGAGAGCAGAGTTTGGAGATTGGGGTTCAGAAGAAGTGTTACAGAAAGCAGACGTTGGAGACTGTGGTGCAGAAGGCCCGTTACAGAGAGCAGAGTTTGGACATGAGGTGCTGAAGGACTGTTTCAGAGAGCAGATCTTGGAGACTGGGGTGCAGAAATACTGTTGCAGAGAGCAGAGGTTGGAGACTGGGATGCAGAAGGATCCTTGCAGAGAGTAGAGTTTGCAGACTGAGGTGCAGAATGATCGCTACTGAGAGCAGAGTTTGGAGAACGGGGTGCAGTAAGATAGTTTCAGAGAGCACAGGTTGGAGACTGGTGTTCAGAAGAAATGTTGCAGAGAGCAGAGGTTGGAGACTGGGGTGCAGAAAGACTGTAGCAGGGAGCAGAGGTTGGAGATTGGGGTGCAGAAGGACTGTTGCAGAGAGCAGCGGTTGGAGACTGAGCTGCAGAATGACTGTTACAGAGAGCAACGTTTGGAGAACGGGGTGCAGAAGGATCTTACAGAGAGCAGACTTTGGAGACTGGGATGCAGAATGATCGTTGCAGAGAGCAGAGGTTGGAGATTGGGGTTTAGAAGGACTTTTGAAGAGAGCAGAGGTTGAAGCCTGGGGTGCAGAATGCCTGTTACAGAGAGCAGATTTGGAGACTGGGTGGCAGAAAACCTGTTACAGAAAGCAGTTATTGGAGACTGGGGTGCAGAAGGATTGTTACAGATAGCAAAGTTTGTAGATGGGGGTTTAGAAGGATTGTTGGGGAGAGCAGAATTTTCAGATTGAGGCTGAGAAGGACTGTTACAGATAGCAGAGGTTGGAAAATGGGGTGCAGAAGGACCGTTATAGAGAGAAGAGTGGAGATTGCCGTAGAGAAGGACTGTTACAGAGAGAAGAGTTTGGAGACTGTGGTGCAGAAGCACCGTTGCTGAGAGCAGATGTGGGAGACTGGGATGCTGAATGATCAATGCAGAGAGCAGAGGTTGGAGACTGAGGTGCAGAAGGATCTCTACAGAGAGCAGAGTTTAGAGACCGGGGTTCAGTAGGATAGATTAAGAGAGCACAGGTTGGAGACTTGGGTGCAGAAGAAATGTTGCAGAGAGCAGATTTGGAAACTGGGGTGCAAAAGGACTGTAGTAGAGAGGAGAGTTATCAGACTGGGGTTTAAAAGGACTGTTGCAGATAGCACACGTTGGAGACTGGGATGCAGAAGGATAATTGCAGAGAGAAGATGTTGGATACTTGGGTATAATAAGACGGATGCAGAGAGCAGAGTTTGGAGACTTGGGTGCAGAAGGACTGTTGCAGAGAGCAGAGTTTGGAGACTGAGTTTCAGAAGGACTGTTACAAAGAGCAGAGGTTTTAGACTGGGGTGCAGAATAACCGATACCAAAAGTAGAGTTTGGGGACTGGGGTACAGAAAGACTGTTACTGAGAGCAGAGTGTGTAGCCTGGGGTGCAGAAGGACAGCTGCAGAGAACAGAGGTTGGATACTGGGATGCACAAGGGCCGTTGCAGAGTGATGAGGTTGAAGACTGACGTGCAGAATGACTGTTACAGAGAGCAAAGTTTTGAGAACGGGGTGCAGAAGGATATTACAGAGAGCAGACGTTGGAGACTGGGATGCAGAAGGATCGTTGCAGATAGAAGAGGTTGGAGACTGGGGTGCAGAAGGCCTGTTACAGAGTGCAGAGTTTAGAGACAGGGTTGCAGAAAACCTGTTACAGAGAGCAGATATTGGAGACTTGGGTGCAGAAGAAATATTGCAGAGAGCAGAGGTTGGAGACTTGGGTGCAGAAGGACTGTAGCAGAGAGCAGAGTTTGGAGACTGGGGTGTAGAAGGACTGTTCCAGAGAGCAGACGTTGGAGACTGGGATGCAGAAAGATCGATTCAGAGAGCAGATGTTGCATACTGGGGTATAATAAGACGTTTGCAGACAGCAGAGATTGGAGACTGGGGTGCAGATCGACTGTTGCAGAGAGCAGAATTTGGAGACTGTGGTGCAGAAGGAATGTTACAGACAGCAAAGTTTTTAGACTGGGGTGCAGAATAACTGATACGGAATGTAGAGTTTGGAGACTGGGGTGCAGAAGGACTGTTACAGAGAGCAGAGTTTGTAGCCTGGGGTGCAAAAGGACAGCTGCAAAGAACAGAGGTTGGATACTGAGGTGCACAAGGGCCGTTGCACAGAGATGAGTTTTGAGACTGACTTGCAGAATGACTGTTACAGAGAGCCAAGTATGGAGAACGGGTTGCAGAAGGATCTTGCAGAGAGCAGACGTTAGAGACTGGGATGAAGAAGGATCATTGTAGAGAGCAGAGGTTGGAGACTGGGGTGTAGAAGGACTCTTACAGAGAGCAGAGGTTATAGACAGGGGTGCAGAATAACTGATCAGGAAAGTAGAGTTTTGACACTGGGGTGCAGAAGGACAGTTACAGAGAGCAGAGTTTTTAGCGTGGGGTGCAGAATGACTGCTGCAGAGAACAGAGTTTGGAGAATTGGGTGCAGAAGGATCGTTGCAGAGAGCAGAGGTTGAAAACTAAGGTACAGAAGAATCCTTACACAGAGCAGAGTTTGGTTACTGGGATGCAGAAGGACTGTTGCAGACAGCAGAGGTTGGTGACTGAGGTGCAGAAGGACTGTTACAGTGAGCAGACGTTGGAGACTGGGGTACAGAAAAACTGTTGCAGAGAGCCGAGTTTGAAGACTGAGGTGAAGAAGGATCGTTGCAGAGAGAAGAGGTTGGAGACTAGAGTTCAGAAGGCCTGTTACAGAGAGCAGAGTTTACAGACTGGGGTTCAGAAGGACTGTTACAGATAGCACAATTTTGAAACTAGGTTGCAGAAGGATCTTACAGAGAGCATTTCGGAGACTGAGGTTAAGAAGGACTGTTACAGAGAGCAAAGGTTGGAAACTCGGGTTCAGAAAGATTTTTGCAGAGAGCAGAGTTTTCAGACTGAGGTGAAGAAGGACTGTTTCAGAGAGCAGAGGTTGGAGACTGAGGTACAGAAGGATCGTTGGAAGGAGAAGAGGTTGGAGACTGGGGTGCAGACGGCCTCTTACAGAGAGCAGAGTTTGGAGACTGGGGTGCAGAAGACCTGTTACAGAGAGCAGAGTTTGGAGACTGGGGTTCAGAAGGATTGTTACAGAAAGCACATTTTGGAGACTGGGGTGCAGAAGGATCGATGCAGAGAGCAGAGTTTTAAGACTGAGGCTTAGAAGGACTGTTACAGAGAGCAGAGTTTGGAATCTGAGGTGCAGAAAGACTGTTACAGAAAGCAGAGGTTGGAAATCGGGTGCAGAAGGACAGTTATAGAGAGAAGAGGTTGGAGACTGCGGTACAGAAGGACTGTTATAGAGAGCAGAGTTTGAAGACTTTGGTGAAGAAGGACCGGTATAGAGAGCAGATGTTGGAAACTAGTGTGCAGAAAGACTGTTAAAGAGACCAGACTTTAGAGACTGAGGTGCAGAAGGATTGTTAAAGAGAGAAGAGGTTCGAGATCGGGGTGCAGAAGAACTGTTACAGAGAGCAAAATTTGGAGACTGGGGTGCAGATGGACTGTTGCAGAGAGCAGAGTGTGGAGACTGAGGTGCAGAAAGAGTGTTAAAGAGATCAGAGTTTGGAGCCTGAGGTGAAGAAAGATTGGTACAGAGAATAGAGGTTGGAGACTGAAGTGTAGAAGGACTGTAACAGAGAGCAGAGGTTGGAAACTGGGGTGCAGTAGAATCGTTGCAGAGAGCAGAGGTTGAAAACTGAGATGCAGAAAAATCGTTGCAGAGAGCAGAGGTTGAAGACTGATGTGCAGAAGAATCGTTACAGAGAGCAGAGGTTGGAGACTGGGGTCAGAAAGACAGTTACAAAGAGCACAGTTTGGAGACTGAGGTTCAGAAGAAATGTTGCAGTGAGAAGAGACTGAAGACTGCGGTACAGAAGGACCGTTACAAATAGCAGAGGGTGGAGACTGGGGTGCAGAAAGAATGTCACAGAGAGCAGAATTTGGAAACTGGGGTGCAGAAGGATGATACAGAGAGCAGAGGCGGAAGACTCTGTCAGAAGAACTGTTGCAGAAAACAGATGTTGGAGACTGGGGTGCAGAAGTATCATTGCAGAGAGCAGAGGTTGGAGACCGGAGTGCAGTAGGATAGTTACAGAGAGCACAGTTTAAAGACTGTGGTGCAGAAGAGATGTTGCAGAGAGCATAGGTTGGAGACTAGGGTGCAGAAGAACTGTAGCAGAGAGCAGAGGTTTGAGACTGGGGTGTAGAAGGACTGTTGCAGAGAGCAGACATTGGAGACTGGGATGCAGAAGGATCGTTGCAGAGAGCAGATGGTGGATACTGGTGTGTAGAAAAACTTTTGCAGAGAGCAGAGGTTGGAAACTGGGGTGCAGAAGGACTGTTGCAGAGAGCAGAGGTTGGAGACTGAGGTGCAGAATAACTGATACGAAAAGTAGACCTTGGAGACTGGGGTGCAGAAGGACTGTTACAGAGAGAAGAGTTTGTAGCCTGAGGTGCAGAATGACTGCTGCAGAGAACAGAGTTTGGATACTGGGGTGCAGAAGGGCCATTGCAGAGATATGAGGTTAGAGACTGAGGTGCAGAATGACTGTTACAGAGAGCAAAGTTTGGAAAACGGATTGCAGAAGGATCTTACAGAGAGCAGAGGTTGGAGACTGGGATGCAGAAAGACTGTTGCAGAGAGAAGAGGTTGAAGACTGGGGTGCAGAAGGCCTGCTACAGAGAGCAGACTTTGGAGACTGAGTTGCAGAAGACCTGTTACAAAGAGCAGATGTTGGAGACTGGGGTGCAGAAGGATTGTTACAGATAGCACAGTTTGAAGACGCGGGTTTAGAAGGATTGTTGCAGACAGCAGAGGTTTCAGACTGAGGCTTAGAAGGTCTGTTACAGATAGCAGAGGTTGGAGTCTGAGGTGCAGAAGGACTGTTTCAGAAAGCAGAGGTTGGCAATTGGGGTGCAGAAAGACCGTTATAGAGAGAAGACTTTGGAGACTGCGGTACAGAAGGACTGTTACAGAGAGCAGAGTTTGGAGACTGGGGTGCAGAAGGACTGTTACAGAGAGCAGACGTTGGACACAGAGGTGCAGATGGATTGTTACAGAGAGCAGAGATTGGATACTGGGGTTCAGAAGGACCATTACAGAGAGCAAAAAATGGAGACCGAGGTGCAGAAGGACTTTTACAGAGAGCAGAGGTAGGAGACTGAGGTGCAGAAGGATCATTGCAGAGAGAAGAGTTTAGAGACTGGGGTGCAGAAGGACTGTTATAGAAAGCAGAGGTTGGCAATTGGAGAGCAGATAGACCATTACAAAGAGAAGAGGTTTGAGACTGTGATACCAAAGGACATTTACAGAGGTCAGAGTTTGGAGACTGGGTAGAAGAAGGATCATTGCAGAGAGCAGATGTTTAAATCTGGGGTGCAGAAGGACTGTTACAGAGAGCACAGGTTTGGGACTCGGGTGCAGAAAAAATATTGCAGAGAGCAGAGTTTGGAGACCTGGGTGCAGAAGGACTGATACAGGAAGAAGAGGTTGGAGACTGTGGTGCAGAAGGATCTTTCAGAGAGTAGAGTTTGGAGACTTGGGTGCAGAAGGACTGTTGCAGAGAGCAGAGGTTGGAGACTGGGGTGCAGAAGGACTTTTACAGATAGCACAGTTTCGAGACTGGGTTGCAGAAGGATCTTAAAAAGAGCATTTTGGAGACAGAGGTGCAGAAAAAGTGTTACAAGAGCAGAGGTTTAAGACTGGGGTGCAGAAGGATTGTTGCAGGGAGCAGCGTTTTCAGACTGAGGTGCAGAAGTACTGTTGCAGAGAGGAGATGTTGGATCCTGGGGTGCAGAAGTATCGCTGAAGAGAGCAGAGGCTGGAGACTTGGGTGCAGAAGGCCTATTAAAGAGAGGAAAGTTATAAGACTGGGGTGATGAAGGCCTGTTATAGAGAGCAGAGTTTGGAGATTGGGGTGCAGAAGGACTGTTACAGAGAGCAGAGTTTGGAGAATTGGTTGCAGAAGGATCTTACAGAGAGCAGAGTGTGGAGACTGAGGTTCAAAAAAACTTTTACAGAGAGTAGAGTTTGAAGACTGAGGAGCAGAAGGAAAGTTGTAGAGAGCAGAGGTTGGAGACTGATGTTCAGACGAATTGTTACAGAGATCACAGGGTGGAGACTGGAGTGCAGAAGGAGTGTTACAGGGAGCAGAGTTTAAAGATTGGGGTGCAGAAGAACTGTTACCGAGAGCAGAGGGTGGAGACTGGGGTGCAGAGGACTGTTGCAGAATGCAGAGTTTGGAGACTGAGGTGCAGAAGAACTGTTACAGAGAGCAGAGTTTGGAGACTAGGGTGCAGAAAGACTAATACAGAAAGTAGAGATTGGAGACTGGGGTGTAGAAGGACCGTTACAGAGAGCAGAGTTTGGAGACTGGCGTACAGAAGGACTGTTACAGGGAGTAGAGTTTGGAGACTGGGGTTCTAAAGGATCATTGCAGAGAGCAGATGTTGTAGACTGCTGTGCAGAAGTATCTTGCAGAGAGCATAGTTTGGAGACTGAGCTACATAAGGACTGTTACAGAGACCAGTGGTTGAAGACTGGGGTGCAAAAGGATCGTTCCAGAGAGCAGAGGTTGGAGACTGAGGTGCGGAATGATCATTGATGAGAGCAGAGTTTGGAGAATATGGTGGAGAACGATACTTACAGAGAGCAGATGTTGGAGACTGGGGTGCAGAAGGACTGTTACACAGAGCAGAGTTTGGAGACTGAGGTACAGAATAACTGTTGTAGAGAACAGAGGTTGGAGACTGGGGTGAAGAAAGACCATTGCATATAGCAGAGGTTGGAGACTAGATTTCAGAAGTAATATACAAAGAGGAGAGTTTTAACACTGAGGTGCAGAAGGACTGTTGCAGAGAGCAGAGGTTGGAGATTGGGCCGCAGTAGGACTGTTGCAGAGCGCAGAGGTTGGAGTCTGAGGTGCAGAAGGACGGTTACAGAGAGCATAGTTTAGAGGCTGGGGTGCAGAAGGACTGATACAGAAATCAGACTTTGGAGACTGGGGTGCAGAAGGACCGTTACAGAGATAAGAGGTAGGAGACAGCAGTACAGGACGGTTACAGAGAGCAGAGGTTGGAGATTGGGGTGGTAAAGGAATATTGCAGAGAGAAGATTTCGGAGACTTGGCTGCAGAAGGACTGTTGCAGTGAGCAGAGGTTGAAGACTGGAGTGCAGGAGGACTGTTGCAGAGAGCAGAGTTTGCAGACCGAGGTGCAGAAGGACACTTACAGAAAACAGAGGTTGGATACTGTGGTACAGAAGAACTGTTACAGAAAGCAAAGGTTGGAGAATGGGGTGCAGAATAACTGTTGTGGAGAACAAAGTTTGGAGAGTGAGGTGCAGAAGGACCACTGCAGATAGCAGAGGTTGGAGACTGGGTTTAAGGACGATGATACATAGAGCAGAGTTTGGACACTGAGGTGCAGAAGGACTAATGCAGAGAGCAGAGGTTGGAGATTGGGGTGCAGTAGGACTGTTGCAGAGAGCAGAGGTTGGAGTCTGAGGTGCCGAAGGACTGTTACAGAGAGCAAAGTTTAGAGACCGGGGTGCAGAAGGATTGATACAGAAAGCAGAGTTTGGAAACTGGGGTGCAGAAAGACCGTTACAGAGAGCAGAGGTTAAAGACTGAAGTACAGAAGGAAGGTAACTGAGAGCAGAAGTTGGAGACTGGGGTGGAAAAGGACTGTTGCAAAAGCAGAAGTTGGAGACTTGGGTGGAAAAGCACTGTTGCAGAAAGCAGATTTTGGAGACTGGGTTGCAGAAGGACTGTTGCAGAGCGCAGAGGATGAAGAGTGAGGTGCAGAAAGACTGTTACAGAGAGCAAAGTTTGGAAAATGGGGTGCAGAAGGAACCTTTCAGACAACAGAGGTTGAAGACTGCGGTACAGAAGAACTGTTGCAGAGAACAAGGTTGGAGACTGGGGTGCATAGGGACCATTGCGAAGAGTAGACATTAGAGACTGTGGTGCAGAAGGAATGTTACCGAGAGAAGAGTTTGGAAACTGGGGTGCAAAAGAATCTTCTAGTGAAAAAATTTTGGAGACTGGGGTGAAGAAGGATTGTTGCAGAGAGCAGACTTTGGAGACTTGGGTGCAGAAGGATCGTTACAGAGAACAGAGCGTGGAGACTGGGGGTTCCGAAGGACTGTTACAGAGAGCAGAGGTTGGAGAGGTGGGAGCATTATGACTGTTACAGAGAGAAGAGTTTGGAGTCTGGGTTCAGAAGTACTGTTACAGAAAGCAGAGTTTGGAGACTGGTTTTCAGAAGAATCTTACAGAGAGCAGAGTTTTGAGACTTCGGTACAGAAGGACTGTTACAGAGAGCAGAGGTTGGAGACTGGGGAGCAGAAAAACTGTTGCAGAGGACAGAGGTTTGAGACTGGGGTGCAGCTCGACCATTGCAGAAAGCATAGGTTGGAGACGGGCATAGAGAAGGCATGATACAGAGAGCAGAGTTTGGATACTGGGGTGCAGTAGGATCTTACAGGGAGAAGAGGTTGGAGACTGATGTGCAGTAGGACTCTTACAGAGAGCAGAGTTTGGAGACTGTCGTGCAGAAGGACTGATAGAGAAAGCAGAGATTGCAGTTTGTGGTGAAGAAAGAAGGTTACAGAGAGCAGAGTTTGGACTGCAGTACAGAATGTCTTTTACAGAGAGCAGTGGTTGGAGTCTGGCGTGCCGAATGATTCTTGCAGAGATCAGATGTTGCTAACTAGGGTGCAGGAAGACTGTTGTAGAGAGCAGAGGTTGGAGACTCGGGTGCATAACGACTGATACAGAAAGCAAAGGGTGGAGACTGGGGTGCAGAAGGACTCTTACAGAGAGCAGATATTTGAGACTAGGTTGAAGAAGGGCTGTTAAAGAGAGCAGAGTTTAGAGACTGGGATGCAGAAGGATTGTTGCAGAGAGCAGAGGTTGGAAACTGGGATAAAGAAGAATTGTTGCAGAGAGAAGAGTTTGGAGACTGGGGTGCAGAAGGACTGTTGCAGAGAGCAGAGGTTGGAGACAGGTGTGTAGAAGGACCTTTGCAGAGAGCAGAGGTTGGAGATTGAGGTGCAGAAGGAATATTTAAGAGAGCAGTAGTAGAAGACTGGGGTGCAGAGGGATTGTTACAGAGAGCAGAGGTTTGAGACTGGGGTGCAGAAGGTCTGTTGCCGAGAGCAGAGGTTGGAATCTGGGGTGCAGAAGGACTGTTACAAAGAGCATAGCTTCAAGACTGAGTTGCAGAATTCCTGTTACAGAAAGCTGAGTTTGGAAACTGTTGTGCAGAAGGACTGTTACATAGAGCTGAGTTTGGACACTGGGTTGCAGAAGGGTCTTACAGAGAGCAGAGGTAAGAGGCTGAGGTGCAAAAGGATCATGGCAGAGAGCAGAGTTTTCAGACTGAGTTGCAGAAGGACTGTTTCAGAGAGCAGCTGATGGAGACTGGTGTGCAGAAGGACTATTACAGAGAGCAGAGGTTGGAGACTGGGGTTCAGATGGATCTTACAGAGAGCAGAGTTTGGAGACTGGGGTGCAAAATTACTATGGCAGAGAGTAGACGTTTGAGACTGGCGTGGAGAAGAATCGTTGCAGAGAGAAGAGGTTGGAGACTGGGGTGCAGAAGGCCTATTACAAAGAGCAGAGTTTGGAGACTGTTGTGCAGCAGGACTGTTACAGAGTGCAGAGTTAAAAGACTAAGTTGCAGAAGGATCTTAGAAAGAGCAGACTTGTGAGACTGAGGTGCAGCAGGACTGTTACAGAGAGCAGAGGTAGGAGACTGGGGTGCAGAAGGGTCCTTGCAGAGAGCAGAGTTTTCAGACTGAAGTACAGAAGAACTGTTGCAGAGAGCAGATGTTTAAGACTGGGGCGCAGAAGGATTCTTACAGAGAGCAGAGGTTAGATACTGGAGTGCATAGAGATCTTAAAGAGAGCAGAGATTAATGACTATGGTGCAGAAGGACTGTTGCCGAGAGCAGAGGTTGGAGACTGGGGTGGAGAAAAATCATTGCAGAGAGAAGAGTTTGGGGTTTTGAAGGCCTGTTACAGAGAGCAGAGTTTCGAGACCGGGTTGCAAAATTCCTGTTACAGAGAGCAGAGGTTGGAAACTATTCTGCAGAAGGACTGTTACAGAGAGCAGAGTTTGGAGACTGGGGTGTAGTAGGGTCTTACAGAGAGCTGATGTAGGAGACTGAGGTGCAGAAGGATCGTTGCAGAGAGCAGAGTTTTCAGACTGAGTTGCAGAAGGACTCTTGCAGAGAAAAGATGTTGGAGACTGCTGTGCAGAAGGACTATTGCAGAGAGAAGAGTTTGGAGACTGGGTTGGAGAAGGATCCTACAGAGGTTTAAGTATGATGTGCAGAAAGACTGTTACAGAGAGTAGATGTTGGAGACTGAGGTGCAGAAGTAACTTTGAGGAGTACAGAGTTTGGAGACTGAGGTGCAGAAGGATTGTTACAGAGAGCAGAGGTTGGAGACTGGGGTGCAGAAGGACTGTTGCAGATAGCGGATTTTGGAGTCTGTGGTTCAGAAGGACTGTTGCAGAGAGCAGAGGTTGGAGACTGAGGTGCAGAAGGACTGTTATAGAGAGCAGAGTTTGGAGACTGGGGTGCGGATGGACTGACACAGAAAGCAGAGATCGGAGTCTGGGGTGCAGAAAGACTGTTATTGATAGCAGAGGTTGGATTCTGCAGTACAGGAGGACTGTGACAGAGAGCAGAGGTTGGAAACTGGGGTGCAGAAGGAGTGTAAAAGAGAGCAGATGTTGGTAACTAGGGTGCCGGAGGAATGCTGCAGAGAGCAGAGTTTGGAGACTGGGGTGCAGAAGAACTGTTGCAGAGAGCAGAGGTTGGAGACTGAGGTGCAGAAGTACTGTTGCAGAGATCAGAGGTTGGAGAATGGGGTGCAGAAGGACTGTTGCAGAGAGCAGAGTTTAAAGGCTGGGGTGCAGAAGGACTGTTGCAGGGAGCAGTGGTTGGAGACTGAGGTGCAAATGGTTCATTGCAAAAAGAAGAGGTTGGAGACTGAGGTGCATTAGGCCTGTTACAGAGAGCAGAATTTGTAGATTGGTGTCCAGAAGAACTCTTAAAGAGAGCAGATGTTGGAGACTGAGATTCAGGAGAATTGTTACAGAGAGCAGTCTTGACACTGATGTTCAGAAGGACTGTTACAGAGAGCAGAGCTAAGAGACTGGTGTGTAGAAGGATCATTGCAGAGAGCCGAGGTTGGAGACTGAAGTGCAGAAGGATCGCTACAGAGAGCAGAGTTTGGAGACTGGTGTGAAGAAGTACAGTTACAGAGAGCACAGGTTTGAGACTGGGGTTAAGAAGAAATGTTGCAGTGAGCAGAGGTTTGAGACTGGGTTGCAGAAGGACTGTTGCAGAGAGCAGAATTTGGAGACTGTAGTACAGAAGGACTTTAACAGAGAGGAGAGGTTTTAGACTGGGGTGCAGAAGGATTCATACAGAGAGATTAGGATGGAGACTGGGGTGCAGAATATCTTTTGCATAAAGCAGATGTTGGAGACTGGGGTGCAGAAAGTTCTTTGCAGATAGTAGAGGTTTGAGACTGAGGTGTAGAAGGACTTTTGCAGAGAGCAGAGGTTTGAGACTGGGGTGCAGAAGGACTTTTGCAGAGAGAAGAGGTTGGTAATTCAGGTGCAGAAGGATTGTTACAGAGAGCAGAGGTTGGAGACTGTGGTGCAGAAGAACTGATACAGAAAGCAGAATGTGGAGACTTGGGTGCAGAAGGACCATTACACAAAGCAGAGTTTGGAGACTGCAGTACACAAGGACTGTTAGAGAGAGCTGAGTTTGAAGACTAAGGTGCAGAAGGAGTAATGCAGATAAAAGTGTTTGAAGACTGGGGTGCCGAAGGACAGTTACAGAGAGCACAGATGGAGACTGGGGTGCAAAAGAAATATTCCAGAGAGCAGAAGTTGGAGACTGAAGTGTGAAGAACTGTTACAGAGAGCAGAGTTTGGAGACTGGGGTGCAAAAGGACCGTTACAGAGATAAAAAGTTGGAGACTGCGGTACAGAAGGATTGTTATAGAGAGAAGAGGTTGAAGACTTGGGTGCAGAAGGACTGATGCAGAGAACATAGTTTGGAGACTGGGGTTCAGAAGAAACTTTGCAGAGAGCAGAGATTGGAGATTGAGGTGAAGAAGGATCGTTGCAGAGAGAAGAGGATGGAGACTGGGTGCAGAAGGCCTGTTACAGAGAGCAGAGTTTGGAGACTGGGATGCAGAAGCACTGTTACAGATAGCACAGTTTCGAGACAGGGTTGCAGAAGGATCTTACAGAGAGCATTTTGGAGACTGAGTTTCAGAAGGAATGTTTCAGAGAGCAAAGGTTGGAAATTGGGGTCCAGAAGGATTGTTTTAGAGTGCAGAATTTTCAGACTGATGTGCATAAAGACTGTAGTTGAGAGCATACATTGGATCATGGGGTGCAGAAGGACTTTGACAGAGAGCACACGTTGGGGACTGGGGTGCAGAAGGCCTGTTACAGAGAGCACAGGTTGAAGACTGCAGTGCGGAAGGCCTGTTACAGAGAGCAGAGTTTGGAGACTGGGGTTTAGAAGGACTGTTACACAGAGCAGAGTTTGACGAATGGGTTTCAGAAGGATCTTACAGAGAACAGAGTTTGGAGACGGAGGTGCAGAAGGACTTTTGTAGAGCATAGAGGTTGGAGACTTACGAGCAGAAGGACTGTTGTAGTGAGCAGAGATTGGAGACTTAGGTCCAGAAGGATTGTTACAGAGATCAGAGTGTGGAGACTGGGGAGAAGAAGGAGTGCTACAGAGAGCAGAGTTTGGAGATTGGGGTGCAGTAGAACTGTTACCTGGAGCAAAGGTTGGAGACTGGGGTGCAGAAGGACTGTTGCAGAGAGCAGAGTTTGGAGACTGAGGTGCAGAAGGACTGTTACAAAGAGCAGAGGTTGGAAACTGGGGTGCAGAAAAACCGTAGCAGAGAGCAGAGTTTGGAACCTGGGGAGAAGAAGGATCGTTGCAGAGAATGGATGTTGGAGATTGGGGTGCAGAAGGACTGTTACAGAGAGCAGAAGTTGGAGACTGAAATGCAGAAGAACCTTTACAGATTGCAGAACTTCGAGACTGAGGTGGAGTAGGACTTTTACAGAGAGGAGAGGTTGGAGACTGGGGTGCAAAAGGATTCTTACAGAGAGCAGAGTATGGAGACTGGGGTGCAGAAGGAGTTTTACAGAGTGCAGAGTTTGGAGATTGGGGTTCAGAAGAACTGTTACAAAAAGCAGAGGTTGGAGACTGGGGTGTAGAAGGTCTCTTACAGAGAAAAGAGTTTGAAGACGTATGAGAAGATGAATTTTTAAAGAGAGCAGAGTTTGGACACTGATGTGCAGAAGGACAGTTACAGAGAGCAGAGCTTGGAGACTGGGGTGCAGAAGGAGTCTTGCAGAGAGCAGAGTTTGGAGACTGTGGTGAAGAAAGATCGATACAGAGAATAGAGATTGAAGACTGAGGTGCAGAAGGATCGCTACAGAGACCAGAGGTTGGAGACTGGGGTGCAGCAGAAAATTTGCAGAGAGCACTGTTTGAAGACTGGGGTGAAGAAGGTCTGTAGCAAAGAGCAGAGGTTGAAGACTGGGGTGCAGAAGGATCGTTGCAGAGAGCAGAGTTTGGAGACTGGGGTGTAGAAGGACTGTTGCAGAGAGAAGAGGTTGGAGACTCAGGTGAAGAAGGACTGTTACAGAGAGCAGAGGTTGGAGACTCAGGTGAAGAAGGACTGTTACAGAGAGCAGAGGTTGGAGACTTGGGTGAAGAATAACTGATATCGAAAATAGAGTTTGGAGTCTCGGGTGCAGAAGGACCATTACAGTCAGCAGAGGTTGGAGACTGCAGTACAGAAGGACTGTTACAGAGATTAGAGTTTGAAGCCTGGGGTGTACAAAGACTTTTGCTTAGAACAGAGATTTGAGACTGGGGTGCAGAAGGACTGTTGCAGAGAGCAGAATTTGGAGACTGAGGTGAAGAAGGATCGTTGCAGAGAGCAGAGTTTTCAGACTGAGGTGCAGAAAGAATGTTACAGAGAGCAGATGTGAAAGACTGGGGTGTACAAGGACTGTTGCAGAGAGTTGCAGTCTGAGACTGGCGTCCAGTAGGACTGTTGCCCAGAGCAGAGGTTGGAAACTGCGGTGGAGAAGAACTGATGCAGAGAGTAGAGGTTAGAGACTGAGGTGCAGAAGGACTGATACAGAGAGCAGAGGTTCAAGACCGGGGTGCAGAAGGACTGATACAGAAAGTAGAGTTTGGAGACTGAGGTGCAGAATGACCATTACAGAGAGCAGAGGTTGGAGACTGCAGTACAGAAGTACTGTTACAGAGAGCAGAGGTTGGAGACTGCGGTGGAAAAGGACTGTTACATAGAACATATTTTGGAGACTGGGGTGAGGAAGGACTGTTGAAGAGGATGAAGACTGGGTTGCAGAAGAACTGCTGCAGAGAGCAGAGGTTGCAGAGTGAGGTGCAGAAGAACTGTTACAGAGAGAAGAGTTTGAAGACTGTGGTGAAGAAAGACTGATATAGAAATCAGAGGTTGGAGACTAGGGTTCAGAAGGACTCTTATAAAGAACAGAGGTTGAAGACTGCGGTACAGAAGAACTGTTTTAGAGAACAGGTTGGAGACTGGGGTGCAGAAGGAATGTTATAGAGAGCAGCGTTTGGAAACTGGGTTGCAGAAGGATCTTACAAAGAGGAAAGTTTCGAGACTGGAGTGTAGAAAAAATTTTGCAGAGAGCAGACGTTGGAGACTGGGGTGCAAAAGGATAATTGCAGAGAGCAGATTATTGAGACTGGGGTATAGAAGGACTGTTCTAGAGAGCAGAGGTTGGAGACTGTGGTGCAGAATGACTCTTGCAGAGAGCAGTTGATGAAGACTGATGTACAGAAAAACTGTTACAGAGAGCAGTGTTTGGAGACTGGGGTTCAGGACTGATACTGAGAGCAGAGGTTTGAGACTGGGGTGCAGAAGGACTGTTAAAGAGAGCAGAGTTTAGAGACTTGAATGCAGAAGGCCTGTTACAGAGAGGAGAGTTTGTAGACTGGGGTCCAGAAGGCCTCTTACTGAGAACAAAGTTTAGAGACTGATGTGCAGAAGGATTGTTACAGAGAGCAGAGGTTGGAGACTGGGGTGCAGAAAGACTGTTGCAGAGTGCAGTGTTTGGAGACCGGGGTGCAGATGGACTGTTGCAGAGAGCAGAGGTTGGAGACTGGCATGCAGAAAAACGGATACAGAAAGTAGAGTTTGTAGACTGGGTTGCAGAAAGACTGATTCAGAAAGCAGAGGTTGGAGATGGGGTGCAGAAAGACCCTTACAGAGAACAGAGGTTTGAGACTGCAGAACAGAAGGACTGTTACAGAGAGCAGATGTTGGAGACTGGGGTGCACAATAAATGTTGTAGAGAAAAGAGGTTGGAGACTCTGGTTCTTACAGACCATTGCAAAAAGCATATGTTAAAGCCTGGGTTTCAGAAGGATCTTACAGAGAGCAGAGTTTGGACACTGAGGTGCAGAAGGACTGTTGCAGAGAGCAGAGGTTTGAGTCTGAGGTGCAGAAGGACTGCTACAGAGAGCAGAGGTTGGTGACTTCGGTGGAATAGTACTGTTGCAGAGAGCAGATTTTAAAGACTCGGGTGATGAAGGACTGTTGCCGAGAGCAGAGGTTGAAGACGGGTGCAGAAGGACTGTTGCAGAGAGCAGATGTAGCAGAGTGAGGTTCAGAAGGACTGTTACAGAGAGCAGAGTTTGGAGACTGTGGTAAAGAAGGACTGATACAGAAAGCAGAGGTTGGAGACTGGGGTGCTGAAGGACCCTTACAGAGAACAGAGTTTGAAGACTGCGGTACAGAAGAACTGTTGTAGAGAACAAGGTTGGAGAGTGGGGTGCAGAGGTACCATTGTCGAGAGCAAACTTTGGAGACTGGGGTGCAGAAGGAATGTTACAGAGAGCAGAGTATGAAACTCGGGTGCACAAGGATCTTACAGAGAGAAAAATTTGGAGACTGGGGTGCAGAAAGATTGTTGCAGAGAGTAGATGTTGGAGACTGGGGTGAAGAAGGATCGTTGCAGAGAGTAGATTATGGAGACTGGGGTATAGAAGGACTGTTCTAGAAAGCAGAGGTTGGAGACTGGGGTGCAGAAAGACTGTTTAAGATAGCACTTGTTGAAGACTGAGGTGCAGAAAAACTGTTACAGAGAGCATGTTTGGAGACTAAGGTGCAGGACTGATACTGAGAGCAGAGTTTGAAGACTGGGGTGCAGAAAGATCTTACAAAGAGCAGAGTTTAAAAACTGAAGTGCAGAAGGACTGCTCCAGAGAGCAGAGGTTGGAGATTGGGGTGCAGAAGGACTGTTAAAGAGAGAAGAGTTCAGAGACTTGGGTGCAGAAGGCCTGTTACAGAGAGCAGAGGATGGAGACTGAGGTGCAGAAGGACTGTTAAAGAGATAGATGTTGAATACTGAGGTGCAAAAAGACAATTGCAGAGAGCAGATGTTGGAGACTGAGGTGCAGAAGGACTGTTGCGGAGTGCAGAAGTTTGAGACTTGGGTGTAAAAGGACTGTAGCAGCGAGCAGAGGATGGGGATTGGGGTGCCAAAGGACCTTTGCAGAGAGCAGAATTTGGAGACCGAGGTGCAGATGGCCTGTTACAGAGAGCAGAGGTTGGATACTTGAGTGCAGAAGGACTGATAGAAAACGCAGTGGCTGGAGACTGGGGTTCAGAAGACAGTTACAGAGAGAAGAGTTTGGAAATTGCAGTACAGAGGAACTGTTACAGAGCGCAGAGATTGGAGACTGGGGTTGAGAAGGACTGTTGCAGAGATCTTATGTTGGAGACTTGGGTGCAGAAGGACTGTTGTAGAGAGTAGGTTGGAGACTGGGGTGCAGAAGGACTTTTGCAGAGAGTAGGAGTTGGAGATTGGGGTGCAGAAGACTGAGGCGAAGAAGGACTGTTGGAGACAACAGAGTTTGGAGACAGGGGTGCAGAAGGACCATTGCAGAGAGCAGAGGTTGGAGACTGAGGTGCAGAAGGATTGTTACAGAGAGCAGAGGTTGGAGACTGGGGTGCAGAAGGACTGTTGCAGAATGCAGAGGTTTGAGACTGGGGTGCAGAAAAACTGTTGCAGAGAACGGATTTTGGAGACTTAGGTGCAGAAGGACCGTTGCTGAGAGCAGCGGTTGGAGACTGACGTGAAGAAGGATTTCTACAGAGAGAAGAGGTTGGAGACTGAGGTGCTTAAGAACTGTTACAGAGAGCAGAGGTTTGAGACTGGGCTGCAAATAGATCTTACAGAGAGCAGAGATTGGAGAATGGGGTGCAGAAGGACTGTTATAGAAAGCAGAGTTTGGAGACTTGGGTGCAAAAGGACTGTTGTAGAGAGAAGCAGTTGGAGATGAGGTTCAGAAGGACTGTTATAGAGAGCAGAGTTTTGAGACTGGGGTGAAGAAGGACTGATATAAAAAGCAGAGTTTGGAGACTGCGGTGCAGAGGACTGTTACAGAGAGCAGAAGTTGGAGACTGTGGTACAGAAGGTCATTTACAGAGAGCAGAGGTTGCACACTGGGGTGCACGAGGACTATTGCAGAAAACAGGTTGGAGACTGAGGTTTAGGAATACCGTTGCAGAGAGCAGAGGTTGGAGACTGATGAGCAGAAGCATTGTTACAGAGAGCAGAGTTTGGAGACTGGGGTACAGAAGGACTGTTTCAGAGAACAGAGGTTGATAAATGGGTGCAGAAGGATCTTCAAGAGAGCAGAGGTTAGAGACTGGGGTGCAGAAGAACTGTTGCAGAGTTCAGATGTTGGAGACTGGGGTGTAGAAGGATCTTTGCAGAGAGAATAGGTTGGATCCTGGGGTACTGAAGGCCTGTTACATAGAGCTGAGTTTGTAGACTGGGGTGAAGGAGGCCTGTTACAGGGAGCAGAGTTTCGAGACTGGGGAGCAGGTGGACTGTTACAGAGAGCAGAGTTTGGATACTGGGTTGCAGAAGGATCTTATATAGAGCAGAGTTTGGAGACTGAGGTTCAGTAGGACTGTTACAGAGAGCAGAGGTTGAAGACTGGGTGCAGAAGATACTTGCAGAGAGTAGAGTTTTCAGACTGAGGTGCAGAAGGACTGTTGAGAGTACAGACGTTAAAGACTGGGTTGCAGAAGGACGGTTGCAGTGAGGAGATATTGGAGGCTAGAGTGCAGAAGGACTCTTACAGAGAGCAGAGGTTTCAGACTGAGTTGCAGAAGAACAGTTACAGACAGTAGAGTTTAGAGACAGAGGTGTAGAAGGACTGTTGCAGAGAGCAGATATTGGAGACTGGGGGTGTAAAATGACTGTTGCAGAGAGCAGAGGTTGGGGACTTGAATGAAGAAGGACTGTTGCAGAGAGTAGAGTTTGAAGATTGATGTGCAGAATGAATGTTTCAGAGAGTAGAGTTATGAGACTGGGGTGAGGAAGGACTGATACAGAAAGGAAACTTTGGAAACTGGGGTGCATAAGGACGGTTACAGAGAGCAGACAAGTGTACAGAAGGATTGTGGCAGAGAGCAGATGGTGGACACTGTGGTGCAGAAGGACTGTTGCAGAGAGCAGAGGTTGGAGAATGGGGTGCGGAACGACTGTTGCAGATAACAGAGGATGGAGACTTGGGTTCAGGTGGACTGTGGCAGAGAACAGAGGTTGGAGACTGGGGTGCAGAAGGACCGTTGAAAAGAGCAGAAGTGGGAGACTGGGGTGGAGAAGAAATGTTACAGAGAGTAGAGTTTTGAAACTGAGGTGCAGAAGGATCTTACAGAGAGCAGAGTTTTGATACTGGGGTGCAGGAGGACTGTTGAAGAGAGAAGATGTTGGAGACTGGGGTGCAGAAGAATCATTGCAGAGAAAACAGGTTGAAGACTGGGGTTCAGAAGGACGGTTACAAAATGCAGAGTTTGAAGACTGCGGTACAGAAAGACTGTTACAGAGAGCAGAGGATGGAGACTGGGGTGCAGAAGGATCATTGGAGAGGGCATAGGTTAGAAACTGGAGTGCAGAAGGACTGATCCAGAAATCAGAGTTTGGAGACTTGGGTTCAGATAGATTGTCGCAGAGAACAGAGGTTGCAGACTGTGGTGCAGAAGGACTGTTGCAGAGAGTAGAGTTTGGAGACTAGGGTGCGGAAGTATCGTTGTAGAGAGCAGAGTTTGGAGACTGGGGTGAAGAAGGACTGTTGCAGAGAGCAGAGGTTGGAGACTGGAGTGCCTAAGGACTTTTGCAGAGAGTAGAGGTTGGAGACTGGGGTGCAGAAGGACTGTTATAGAAAGCAGAGTTTGGAAACTGGGATGCAGAAGAACTGTTACAGAGAGCAGTGTTTGGAGACTGGGGTGCAGAAGGACTGTTAAAAAAGGAGGAGCAGAGCAAATTGAAGCATGGGGTCAGATGGATCTTACAGAGAGCAGAGTTTTGAGATTGTGGTGCAAAAGGACTGGTGCAGAGAGCAGATTCTGGAGACTGGGGTGAAGAAGAATAGTTGCAGAGAGAAGAGGTTGAAGACTAGGGTGCAGAAGGCCTGTTACAGAGAGCAGAGTTTGGAGACTGGGTAATAGAATTCATGTTACAGAGAGCAGAGTTTGGAGACTGTTGTGCAGAAGGACTGTTACAGAGTGCAGAGTTTAAAGACTGGGTTGAAGAAGGATCTTACAAAGAGCAGAGTTGGGACAATGAGTTGCAGAAGGACGGTTACAGAGTGCAGAAGTAGGAGACTGTGGTGCAGAAGGGTCCTTGCAGTTAGCAGACTTTTCAGAGTGAGGTGCAAAAGGACTGTTGCAGAGAGCAGATATTGGAGACTGGGGTGTAGAAGGACTGTTGCAGAGAGCAGAGGTTGGAGACTTTGGTGAAGAAGGATCATTGGAGAGAGCAGAGGTTGGAGACCGGTTGGCAGAAGAACTGTTACAGAGAGCAGAGTTTGAAACTGGGTTGCAGAAGGATCTTATATAGAGAAGAGGTTGCAGACAATGGTGCAGAAGGATTGTTACAGAGAGCAGAGCTTGGAGACTGTGGTCCAGATGGACTCTTGCAGAGAGCAGACGTTGGAGACTGGGGTTCAGAAAGATCGCTGCAGAAAGCAGAGTTGGAGACTGGGGTGTAGAAAAACTGTTACAGAGAGCAGATGTTGGAGACTGGGGTGCAGGTGGACTGTTGTAGAGAGCAGAGGTTGGAGAGTGCGGTTCAGAAAGACTGTCGCAGAGAGCAGAGGTTTGAGAATGAGGTGCAGAAAAACTGTTGCAGAGAGCAGAGGTTGGAGACTGTGGTGCAGAAGGACTGTTACACAGAGCAGAGGTTGGATACTGGGGTTCATATGGATCTTACAGAGAGCAGATTTTGGAGACTGTGGTGCAAGAGGACTGTTGCAGAGAGCAGAGGTTGGAGACTGGTGTGAAGAAGAATCCTAGCAGAGAGAAGTGTTTGGAGACTAGGGTGCAGAAGGCCTGTTACAGAGAACAGTGGTTGGAGACTGGGTTGCAGAAGTCCTGTTGCAGAGAGCAGAGGTTGGAGACTGTTTTGCAGAAGGACGATTACCAAGTGCAGAGTTTAAAGACTGTGTTGCAGAAGGATCTTACAGAGAGCAGATTTGGGAGACTGAGGTGCAGAAGGTTAGTTGCATAGAGCAGAGTTTTTTCACTGAAGTGCAGAATGACTGTTACAGAGAGTAGATATTGGAGACTGGGGTGCAAAAAGACTGTTGCAGAGAGCAGACATTGGAGACTGGAGTTAAAAAGGATCGTTTCAGACAGCAGAGGTTGGAGACTGGTGTGCAGAAGAATTGTTACAGAGAGTAGAGTTTGGAGACTGGGCTTTAGAAGGATGCTACAGAGAGCAGAGTTTGGAGACTGTAGTGCAGAAGGACTGTTACAGAGAGTAGAGGTTGGAGACTGAGGTGCAGAAAGACCATTGCATAGAACAGAGTTTGGAGACTGAGGTGCAGATGGATAAATACAGAGAACAGCGGTTGGAGACTGCGGTTCAGACAGACTGATACAGAAAGCACAGGTTGAAGACTGGGGTGTAGAAGGACCCTTACAAAGAGCACAGGTTGGAGACTGTGGTACAGAAGGACCAGATGTCGGAGAATGGGGAGCAGAAGGACTGTTGCAGAGGACAGATTTTGGAGACTGGGGTGAAGAAGGAATGTTACAGAGTGCAGAGTATGGAATCTGGAGTGCATAAGCATCTTACAAAAAGCAGAGGTTGGAGACTGTGGTGCAGAAGGACTGTTGAAGAGAGCAGACATTGGAGACTGGGGTCCAGAAGGAGCGTTGCAGATAGCAGAGTTTGGAGACTGCGGTGCAGAAGGACAACTACAGAAAGCAGAGGTTGGAGACTGGGGTGCAGAAGGACTGTTGCAGAGAGCATAGTTTTGAGAATGGTGTGGAGAGAATCGTTGCAGAGAAAATAATTTGGAGACTTTGGTGCAGAAGGTCTGTTACTGAGATCAGTGGTTGGATACTGGGTTGATGAAGGATCTTACAGAGAGCAGAGATTGGAGACTGAGGTGCAGGGGGACTGTTACGGAGAGCAGTTGCTGGAGACTGGGGTGCAGAAGGATCGTGCAGAGAGCCGAATTTTAAGACTGAGGTGTAGAAGGACTTTCACATAGAGCATAGGTTGGAGACTGAGGTGTAGAAGGACTGTTACAGAGAGCAGAGTTTGGAGACTCAGGTGCAGAAAGACTTTTACAGGAAGCAGATTTTGGAAATTGGTGTGCAGAAGGACCGTTAAGGAGAGCAGAGTTTGGAGACTGCTGTATAGGACTGTTACCGAGAGCAGAGGTTGGAGACTGGTGTGCAGAAGGACTCTTACATAGAGCACAGGTTGAGGCTGAGGTGCAAAAGGATAGATACAGAGAACAGGGGTTGGAGACTGGGGTTCAGACAGACTGATACACAAAGCAGAGTTTGGAGACTGGGGTGTAAAAAGACCGTTACAAAGAGCAGAAGTTGGAGACTCTGGTACAGAAGGACTGTTACAAAGAGAAGATCTCAGAGACTGGGGAGCAGAATGACTGTTTCAGAGGACAGAGTTTGGAGACTGGGGTGGATAAGGAATGTTACAGTGAGCAGAATTTTCAGACTGAGGTGCAGAAGGACTGTTGTAGAGAGCAGATGTTGGAGACTGTGGTGCAGAAAGATCATTGCAGAGAGCAGAGTTTGGAGACTGGGTTGCAGAAGGACTGTTGCAGATAGCAGAGTTTGGAGACTGGGGTGTAGAAGGACTGTTGCAGAGAGCAGATGTTTTAGACTGGGGTGCAGAAGTACTGTTACAGAATGCAGAGGTTGGAGACTGAGGTCCACAAAAACTGTTACTGAGAGCAGATTTTGGAGACTGTGTTGCTGAAGGACTGTTACAGAGAGCAGAGGTTGGAGACTGGGGTTCAGATGGATCTTACAGAGAGCAGAGATTGGAGACTGGGGTGCAAACGGACTGTTGCAGAGAGTAGACGTAGGAGACTTGGGTGGAGAAGAATCGTTGCAGAGAGAAGAGGTTGGAGACTGGGGTGCAGAAGGCCTATCACAGAGAGCAGAGTTTGGAGACTGGTTTCCAGAAGTCCTGTTACAGAGAGCAGAGGTTGGATCCTGTTGTGCAGACGGACTTTACAAAGTTCAAAGTTTAAAGACTGGGTTGCAGAAGGATCAAACAGAGAACACAGTTGGGAGACTGAGGTGTAGAAGGACTGTTACAGAGAGCAGAGGTAGGAGACTTGGGTGCAGAAGGGTCGTTACAGAGAGCAGAGTTTTCAGACTGAGGTGCAGAATGACTGTTGCAGAGAGTAGATGTTGAAGACTGGGGTGCAAAAAGTCTGTTGCAGAGAGCAGATGTTTGTAACTAGGGTGCAGAAAAACTGTTGTAGATAGCAGAGGTTGGAGACTGGGGTGCAGAAGGACTATTGCAGAGAGCAGAGTTTGGAGAATGAGGTGCCGAAGTCCTGCTACAGAGAGCAGAGGTTAAAGACTCTGGTGCAGAAGCACTGTTACAGAGAGCAGAGGTTGGATACAAAGTTGCAGAAGAATCTTACAGAGAGCAGAAGCTGGAGACTGAGGTGCAGAAGAACTGTTGCAGAGATCAGAGGTTGGAGACTGGGATGCAGTAGGATCATTGCAGAGAGCAGAGTTTGGAGACTGGGGTGCAGAAGGACTGTTGCTGAGAGTATTGCTTGAAGACTGGGGTGCAGAAGGATTGTGCAGAGAGCAGAGGTTTCAGACTGAGTTACAGAAGGACTGTTACAGAGAGCAGAGTTTGGAGACTGAGGTGCAGATGGACTGTTACACTAAGTAGAGGTTGGAAATTGGGGTGCAGAAGGACCGTTACAGAGACCAGGATTTAAAAACTGCAGTATAGAAAAACTGTTACAGAGAGCAGAGGTTTGAGACAGGGGTGCAGAAGGATTGTTGTAGAGAGCAGAGTTTCGAGACTGGGGTGCAGAAAGATTGTTAAAGAGAACAGACATCGGAGAGTGGGGTGCAGAAGCCCTGTAACGGAGAGCAGAGTTTGGAGCAGGGGTGCAGAAGTACTTTTACAGTGAGTAGAGTTTGGAGAATGAGGTGCAGAAGGACCATTGCAGAGAGCATAGGTTGGATACTGAGGTGCAGAAAGATTGTTACAGAGAGTGGAGGTTGGAGACTGGGTTGCAGAGGGACTGCTTCAGAGAGCAGAGGCTAGACATGGGGTGTAGAAGGACCGTTACAGAGAGCAGATTTTGGAATCTGCACTACAGGAGGACTGTGACAGACAACAGAGTTTGGAGACTGGTGTGGAGATGGACTGTTTCAGAGTGCAGACCTTGATGACTGGGGTGCAGAAGAACTTTTGCAGAGAGCTGAGGTTGGAGACTGGGGTGCAGAAGAACTGTCACAGAGAGCAGAGTTTGGAGACTGAGGTGCAGAAGGAATGTTGCAGAAAGCTGAGGTTGGAAACTGTGGTGAAGAAAGAATGATACAGAAAGGAGAGGTTGGGGACTGTGTTGCAGAAGGACCTTTACAGAGAGCAGAGGTTGGTGACTGTGGTACAGGAGAACTGTTACAGAGAGCAGAGGTTGGAGACTGGGGAGCAGAAAGACTGTTACAGATAGCAGAGGTTGGAGACTGGGGAGCAGCAGGACTCCTACAGAGAGCAGAAGTTGGTTGCTGCGGTGCAAAAGCACTGTTACAGAGAGCCGATTTTGGAGACTGAGGTGGAGAAGGACTGTTACAGAAAGCAGAGTTTGGAGACTGGGGTGCATAAGGATTGTTGCAGAGAGCAGAGTTTTCAGACTAAGGTTCAAAAGAACTGTTGCAGAGCACAGATGTTGGAGACTCAGGTGCCGAAGGACTTTTGCAGAGAACAGAGTTTGGATAATGGGGTGCAAATGGATCGTTGTAGAGAGCAGAAGTTTGAGACTGGAGTGCAGAATTATTGTTATAGAGAGAAGAGTTTGGAGACTGGGGTGCACAATGACTGTTACAGATAGCAGAGTTAGGAGACTGGGGTTTAGAAGGACTGTTACAGAAAGCAGACATTTGAGATTTGGGTGAAGAAGGACCGTTACAGAGAGCAAATTTTGGAGACTGCACGACAGGAGGACTGTTAAAGAGAGCAGAGGTTGGAGACTGGTGTGAGTAAGGACTATTTCAGAGTGCAGACCTTGGAGACTGGGGTGCAGAAGAACTGTTACAGAGAGCAGAGTTTAAAGACTGGGGTGAAGAAAACTGTCGCAGAGAGCAGAGGTTGGAGACTGAGGTGCAGAAGGAATATTGAAGAGAGCAGAGGTTGGAAACTGTGGTGCAGAAGGAAAGATACAGAAATGAGACGTTGGAGACTGTGGTGCAGAAAAATAGTTCCAGAGAGCAGAGGTTGTGGACTGTGGTACAGAAAAAATGTTACAGAGAGCAGATTTGGAGACTGGGGATCAGAAGGACTGTTACAGAGAGCAGAGGTTGGAGACTGGAAAGCAGAAATACTGTTACAGAGAGCAGAGTTTGGAGACTGGAAAGCAGAAGGACTGTTACAGAGAGCAGAGGTTTGAGACTGGAAAGCAGAAAGAATGTTACAGAGTGCAGATTTGGAAACTGGGGTGCAGAAGGATCTTACAGAGAGCACAGGTTGGAGGCTGGGGTGCAGAAGCACTGTTACAGAGAGCCGATTTCAGAGACTGAGGTACAGAAAGAGTATTACAGAAAGCAGATTTTGGAGACTGGGGTGCACAAAGATCATTGCAGAGAGCAGAGTTTTCAGACTGAGCTTTAGAAGGACTGTTGCAGAGAGCAGATGTTAGAGACTGGGGTGCACAAAGATCATTGCAGAGAGCAGAGTTTTCAGACTGAGCTTTAGAAGGACTGTTGCAGAGAGCAGATGTTAGAGACTGGGGTGCAAAATGACTTTTGCAGAGAGCAGAGGTTTGAGAATGGGTTGCAAAAGAATCGTTGCAGAGAGAAGAGGTTGGAGACTGGGGTGCAGAAGTATAGTTAAAGAGAGCAGAGGATGGAGACTGGGGTGCCGAAGGACCCTTACACAGAGCAGAGTTTAGAGCCTGCGGGAAAGAAGGACTGTTACAGAGAGCAGAGGTTGGAGACTGTGGTAAAGAATGAGTGTTACAGAGAGCAGAGTTTGGAGACTGCGGAGCAGAAGGACAGTTACAGAGAGAAGAGATTAGAGACAGGGGAGCAGAAGAAATATTACAGAGAGCAGAGTTGTGAAACTGCGGTGCAGAAGGATCTTACAGAGAGCAGAGGTTGGAGACTGAGGTGCAGAAGAACTTTTACAGAAAGTAGAGTTTAAAGACTGGGGTTCACAATGATCATTGCAGAGAGCAGAGTTCTCAGACTGAGATGCAGAAGAACTGTTGTAGGGAGCAGAATTTGTAGACTGGGGTGCAGAACGTCTTTTGCAGAGAGAAGAGTTTGGAGACTGGGGTGCATAATGATTGTTACAAAGAACAGAGTTTGGAGACTGTGGTGGAGAATGACTATTGCAGAGATCAGAGTTTGGTAACTGAGGTGAAGAATGATTGTTACAGAGAACAGAAGTTTGACCCTGGGCTTCAGTAGGACTGTTGCAGAGAGCAGAGGTTGGAGACTGGGGTGCAGAAGGACTGTTGCATAGAGCAGAAGTTGGAGACTGGTGTGCAGAAGGATCGTTGCAGATAGCAGAAGTTTGAGACTGGGGTGCAGAAGCACTGTTACAGAGAGTAGACTTTCGAAACTGATGTGCAGATGGATCGTTGCAGAGAGCTGAGTTTTGATACTGAGGTGCAAAAGGACTGTTACATAGAGCAGAAATTGGAGACTGGGGTGCAGAAGGATCCTTGTAGAAAACAGAGCTTTAAGACTGACTTGCAGAAGAACTCCTAAAGAGAGCAGAGTTTATAGACAAAGTTGCACAAGGATCGTACTGAGAGCAGAGGTTGTAGAGCGAGATGCAGCAGGACTTTTACAGAGAGCAGAGGTTGGAGACTGGTGTGCAGAAGGATCCTTGTAGAGAACAGAGTTTTCAGACGGAGGTGCAGAAGGACTTTTGAGGGGAGCACATGTTGAACACTGGGGTGCAGAAGGACTGTTGCATAGAGCAAATGTTGGACACTGGGGTGCAGAAGGATCGTTGTAGAGAGCAAAATTTTGAGACTGGGGAGCAGACGGATTTTTATAGAGAACAGAGTTGGGAGACTGGGTTGCAGAAGGCCTGTTATAGAGAGCAGAGTATGGAGATGGTGTTCAGAAGTACTTTTACATGGAGTAGTTTTTGGAGACTGAGATGCAGAAGGACCGTTGCAGAGAACAGAGGTTGGAGACTGAGGTGCAGAAGGATTGTTACATAGAGCAGAGGTTTGAAACTGGGATGCAGAGGGACTGTTGTAGAGAGAACAGGCTGGACACTGGGGTGTATATGGACTGTTGCTGAGAGCACAGGTTCAGATTGGGGTGCAGAACGACTGTTGCAGAGAGCAGAGGTTCGAGACTGGGTTACAGTAGGACTGTTACAGAGGAACAGGTTGGAGATTTTGTGCAGAAGGACTGTTGCAGAGAGCAGATGTTGGAGCCTGGGATGCAGAAGAACTGTTGAAGATAGCAGAGGTTGGAAAATGGGGTGAAGAAGGACTGTTGCAGCGAGCAGGTGTTGGAGACTTGGGTGCAGAAGGACTATTGAAGAGAATAGAATTTGGAGGCTGAGGTGCAGAAGGAGTTTTTCAGATAGCAGAGGTTGGAGACTGGTGTTCAGAAGGTCTAATACAGTAAGCAGAGTTTGGAGAATGGGGTGCAGAAGGACTGTTGCAGAGAGCAGAGTTTGTAGACTGAGGTGCAGAAGCACTGTTACAGAGAGCAGAGGTTGGATAATAAGGTGCAAAAGGCCTGTTACAGAGACAAGAGGTTAAAGACTGGGGTGCAGAAGGACTCTTACAGAAAGCAGGGTTTGGAGATAGGGTTGCAGAAAGATCTTACAGAGAGCAGAGGTTGGAGACTGAGGTACAGCAGGACTGTTACAGAGAGCAGAGGTTGGACACTGGGGTGCAGAAGGATCCTTGGAGAGAACAGAGTTTTCAGACTGAGGTGCAGAAGGTCTGTTGCAGAGAGCAGAGTTAGGACACTGAGGTTTAGAAGGACTGTTACAGAGAACAGAGTTTGGAGACTGAGGTGCAGAAGAACCGTTACAGAGAGGAGATTTTGGATACTGCACCACTGGAGGACTGTTACAGAGAGCAGAGATTGGAGACTAGTGTGGAGAAGGACTGTTGCAGAGAGAAGAGGATGAAAACTGGGGTGGGGAAAGATCGTTGTAGAGAGCAGAGTATTAAGACTGGTGTGCAGAAGGACTGTTACAGAGGGCAGAGTTTCGAGACTGAGGTGCAACAGGAGTATTACAGAGAGCAGAGTTTGGAGACTGGGGTGAGGAAGGATCATTGCAGAGAACAGCGTCTTCAGACTGAAGTGCAGAAGGACTGTTAGAAAGAGCAGAGGTTGGAGATTGATGTACAGAAGGACTGTTTCAGAGTGCAGAGTTTGGAGACTGGGGTGCACAAGGATCATTGCAGAGAGCAGATTTTTCAGACTGAGGTGCAGAAGGACTGTTGCAGAGAGCAGAGGTTGGAGACTCGGGTGCAGAAAGACTTTTTCAGAGAGCAGATGTTGGAGACTGGGGCACAAAAGGATTGTGGCAGGGAGAAGAGGTTGGATACTGAGGTGCTTAAGGACTCTTGCAGACAACAAAGGTTGGAGAATGGGGTACAAAAGGACCGTTGAAGAGAGCAGAGTTTGGAGACTGTGGTACAGAATGACAGTTAGAGAGAGCACAGGTTGGAGACTGCGGTAGAGAAGGACTGTTACAGAGAACAGAGGTTGGAGACTGGGTACCAGAAGGACTGTTACAGAGAGCAGAGTTTGGAAACCTGGGTGCAGAAGGATCTTACAGAGAGCAGAGGTTGGTGACGGGGGTGAAGAAAGACTGTTACAGAAAAGAGAGTTTGGAGACTGGGGTGTACAAGGATCGTTGCAGAGAGCAGAGTTTTCAGACTGAGGTGCAGAAGGACTGTTGCAGAGAACAGATGTTGTAGACTAGGTGCAGAAGGATTGTTGCAGAGAGCAGAGGTTGGAGAATGGGGTTTAGAAGGACTGTTGCAGAGAGCAGAAGTTGGAGACTGAGGTGCAGAAGGACTGTTACAGAGAGCAAAGTTTTGAGACAGGGTTGCAGAAGCATCTTACAGAGAGCAGAGTTTGAAGACTGAGGTGCAACTGGACTGTTAGAAAAAGCAGGGTTTGGAAACTGGGTGCAGAAGGATTGTCGAAGAGGGCAGAGTTTGGAGACTGGGTTGCAGAAGGATCTTACAGAGATCATAGATGGAAGACTGAGGTGCAGAAGGCATGTTACAGACAGTAGACGTTTCAGACTGAAGTGCAGAAGGACCATTGCAGGGAGCAGAGTTTGGAGACTGGGGTGTAGAACGACTGTTGTAGGTAGCAGGTGTTGGAGACCTGGGTGCAGAACGACTATTGCAGAAAGAAGAGTATGGAGACTGAGTAGCAGAACGACTGTCACAGAGAGTAGAGGTTGGAGACTAGGGTGCAGAAGGACTGATACAGAAACAGAGATTGGAGTTTGGTGTGTAAAAGGACCGTTACAGAAAGCAAAGTTTGGAGACTGCAATAAAGGAGGAGTGTTAGAGAGAGCAGATGTTGCAGACTGTGGAGTAGAAGAACTGTTGCAGAGAGTAGAGGTTGGAGACTGGACTGCAGAAGAACTTTCGCATAGAGCAGAAGTTGGAGCCTGAGGTGCAGAAAGAATGTTACAGAGATCAGAGTTTGGAGACTGGGGTGCAGAAGTACTTATACAGAAATAAAAGGTTGGAGACTGGGGTGCAGAATTAAGGTTACAGAGAGGAGAGATTGGAGACTGCAGTACAGAAGGACTGGTACAGACAGCAGAGTTTAATGACTAGGGTAAAGAAGGACTGTTCCAGAGAGCAGATGTTGGAGACTTTGGATCAGAAGGACTGTTGGAGAGAGAAGAGGTTAGAGAATGGGGTGCAGAATTAAGGTTGCAGAGAGCAGAGTTTGGAGACAGAGATTCAGAATAACTGTTACAGACAGCAGAGGTTGAAAACTGTTTTGCAGAAAGACTGATACAGAAATCAGAGGTTTGAGACTGTGGTACAGAAGGACTGTTGCAAAGAGCAGAGTTTGAAGACTGAGGTGAGGAAGGATCCTTGCATAGAGAAGAGGTTGAAGACTGGGGTGCAGAAGGCCTGTTACAGAGAGCAGAAGTTGGAGACTGGGGTGCAGAAGGACTGTTACAGATAGCACAATTTCGAGACTGGGTTGCAGAAGGATCTTACAGAGAGCATTTTGGAGACTGAGGTTCAGAAGGACTGTTACAGAGAGCAAAGTTTGGAAACTCGGGTGCAGAAGAATTTTTGCAGAAAGCAGTTTTCAGACTGAGGTGCAGAAGGACTGTTATAGAGAGCAGATGTACGATCCTGGGGTGCAGAAGGATGTTACAGAGCGCAGAGTTTGGAGACTAGGGTGTAGAAGGCCTGTTACAGAGAGCAGAGTTTGGACACTGGGGTGCAAAAGACTGTTACAGATAGCACAGTTTGAAGACTGGGGTGCAGAAGGATCGTTGCAGAGAGCAGAGGATTCAGAATGAGGTGCAGAAAGACTTTTACAGAGAGCAGAGTTTGGATTCTGAGATGTAGATCGACTGTTACAGAAACAAGAGGTTGGCAATTTGTTACCAGAACGACCATTACAAAGAGAAGAGTTTGGAGACTGTGATACAAAAGGACTGTTACAGAGAGCAGAGTTTGGAGAATGGGTAGAAGAAGGATCGTTGCCGGGAGCAGATGTTTGAGACTGGGTTGTAGAAGTTCCGTTAAAGAGAGCAGAGGTTGGGGATTGTGGTGCAGAAGAACTGCACAGAGAGCAGAGGTTAGAGACTGCGGTGCAGAAGGATTGTTTCAGAGAGCAGAGTTTGGAGACTCGGATGCAGAAGGACTGTTACAGAGAGCAGATGTTCGAGCCTGGGGTGCAGAAGAACTTTTACAGAGAGCAGTGGTTGGTGACTGTGGGGGCAGGATGAATATTACAGAGAGCATTGGTTGGAGACTGGGGTGCAGAAGGATCATGCAGAGAGCAGAGGTTTCAGACTAAGGTGCAGAAGGACTGTAAAAGAGAGCAGAGGTTGGAGACTGAGGTGAATCAGGACTGTTACAGAAAGCAGAGTTTGGTGACTGAGGTGCAGAAGGACTGTTACAGAAAGCAGAGGTTGGAAATTGGGTTAGAGGGACCTTTACAGAGAGCAGAGGTTGGAGACTGCGGTATAAAAAGACTGTAACAGAGAACAGATGTTGGAGAATATGGTGCAGAATGACTGTTACGGAAAGCAGAAGTTAGAGGCTAGGGTGCAGAAGGACTTTTACACAGATCAGAGGTTGAAGACTGGGGTTGTAGAAGAACTGTTGCAGAGAGCAGAATTCGGAGACTGAGGTGCAGAAGGACTGTTGAGGAGAGGAGACGTTGAGACTGGGGTTCAGAAGGATCGTTGCAGAGAGCAGAGTTCGGAGACTGAGGTTCAAAAAGACTGTTACAGAGAGCAGAGGTTGGAGACTGGGGTTCAGAAGGCCTTTAACGAAGAGCAGAGTGTGGAGAAGGGCTCTAGAATGACTGTTACAGATCACAGAGTTTGGAGACTCGGTTGAAGAACAATCTAACAGAGAGGAGATGTTGGGGACCCAGGTGCAGAAGGACTGTTACAGAGAGTAGAGGTTGGAGACTGAGGTACAAAAGGATCGTAGCAGAGAATAGCGCTTTAAGACTGAGGTTCAGAAGTACTGTTGCAGAGACCACAGGTTGGAGACTGGGGTGCAGAAGGACTGTTGCAGAGAGTAGAGGTTGGATACTGGTTGTAGAAGACTTCTTATAGAGAACAGACTTTGGATACTGGGGTGAAAAAGGCCTGTTACAGAGAGGAGAGTTGGGAGAAGTTGTGTAGAAGGACTCTTAGAGAGGGCAGAGTTGGGAGACTGGGTTGCAGAAGGATCTTACAGGGAAAAGATGTTGGAGACTGAGGTGTAGAATGATCATTGCAGAGAGAAGAGTTTGGAGACTGGGGTGCAGAAGGCTGTTACAGAGAGCAGAGTTCGGAAACTGGGGTGCCGAAGGCCTGTTAAAAAGAGCAGAGGTAGAAGAATGGCGTGCAGAAGGACTGTTATAGAGAGCAGAGTTAGGAGACTGGGTGGCAAAAGTATCTTACAGAGATCAGAGTTTGGAGACTGAGGTACAGAAGGACCTTTGCTGAGAACAGAGTTTGAAGACTGGAGTCCAGAAAAATCCATGCAGAGAGCGAAGTTTGGAGACTGGGATGCAAAAGGAGTTTTGCAGAGAGCAGATTTTAGAGACTGGGGTCCAGAAGGACTGTTACAGAGAGCAGAGGTTGGAGACTGAGGTGCAGAAAGACTGTTACAGAGAGCAGAGTTTGGAGACTTGGGTGTAAAAGGACTGTTAAAGAGAGTATAGTTTAGAGAATGGGGTTCAGATGGATCTTACAGGGAGCCAGAGTTTGGAGACTGGGGTTCAAAAATGACTGTTGCAGACAGCAGATGTTGGAGACTTGGTTGGAAAAGAATCGTTTCAGAGGGAAGAGGTTGGAGACTGGGTTGCAGAAAGCCTGTTACAGAGAGCAGAGGTTGGAGACTGGGTTGCAGAAGTCCTGTTACAGAGAGTAGAAGTTGGAGACTGTTGTGCAGAAGGACAGCTACAAAGTTCAGAATTTGAAGACTGGGTTGCAGAAGGTTCTTACAGAGAGCAGAGTTGGGATACTGAGGTGCAGAAGGACTGTCGAAGAGAGCAGTTGTTGGTAACTAGTGTGCAGAAGGACTGTTGTAGAGAACAGAGGTTTTAGACTAGGGTGGAAAAGGACTGTTGCAGAGAGCAGAGGTTTGAGACTGAGGTGCGAAAGTCCTGTTACAGAGAGCAGAGGTTGGAGACTCGGGTGCAGAATGACTGTTACAGAGAGTAGAGGTTGAATACAGGAATGCAGAAGCATCTTACAGAGAGCAGAATTTGGAGACTGAGGTGCAGATGGACTGTTGCAGAGATCAGATGTTGGAGACTGGGGTGCAGAAGGATCGTTGCAGAGAGCACATTATAAAGACTGGGGTGCAGAAGGCCTGCTAAAGAGAGCAGAGTTATGAGACTTCCGTCCAGAAGGCCTGTTACCGAGAAAAGAGGTTGGATACTGGGGTGCAGAACGACTGTTACAGAGAGCAGAATTTGGAGACTGAGTTACTGAAGGATCTTACAGAGAGAAGAGGTTGGAGACTGAGGTGCATGTGGACTGTTACAGAGACCTGTGGTTGGAGACTGAGGTGCAGAAGGACCATGCAGAGAGAAGAGGTGTCAGACTGAGGTGCAGAAAGACTGTTACAGAGAGCAGAGGTTGGAGACTGAGGTGTAGAATTACTGCTAAGAAGAGCAGAGTTTGGAGACTGAGGTGCAGAATGCCTGTAATAGAAAGCAGAGGTTGGAAGTTGGGGTGCAGAAGGACCGTTACAAAGACCAGAGTTTGAAGACTGCTGTATAGAAAAACTGTTACAGAGAGCAGAGGTTGGAGACTAGGGTGTAGAAGGAATGTTACAGAGAGCACAGGTTGGAGACTGAGGTGCAGAAAGATCTTACAGAGAGCAGAGTTTTGAGATTGGTGTTCAGAAGAACTGTTATAGAGAACAGTGTTTGGAGACTGGGGTGCAGAATGATCGTGCAGAGAGCAGAGGTGTCAGACTGAGGTGCAGAAGGACTGTTACTGAGAGCAGAGGTTGGAGACTGAGGTGTAGAAGGACTGTTACAGAGAGCAGAGTTCGGAGACTGAGGTGCAGAAGGACTATTACAGAAAGAAGTGGTTGGAAATTGGCGTGCAGGAAGACCGTAAAAGAGACCAGAATTTGGAGACTGCAGTACAGAAAAACTGTAACAGAGAGCAGAGGTTGGAGACTGAGGTGCAGAATAATAGATACAGAGAGCAGAGGTTTTAGACTGGGTTTTAGAAGGATCTTACAGAGTGCAGAGAGAGTGAAATGCAGAAGGACTGTTACAGAGAGTAGAGGTTGGAGACTGAGGTGCAGAAGGACCTTTGCAGAGAACAGAGTTTGGAATCTGAGGTGCAGAAGGATTGTTACAGAGAGCAGAGTTGGAGACTGGGGTGCAGAAGGACTGTTGCAGAGAGCAGAGATTTGAGACTGGGGTGCAGAAGGAATATTGCAGACAGCAGAGGATGGAGACTGGGCTGCAAAAAAAATGTTGCAGAGAGCAGAGGTGTCAGACTGAGGTGCAGATGGACTTTTACAGAGAGCAGAGGTTTGAGACTGAGGTGCAGAAGGGTAGATACAGAGAGAAGAGTTTTGAGACTGGGTTTTAGAAGGATCCTACAGAGAGAAGAGTGTGGATAGTGAAGTGCAGAAGGACTGTTACAGAAAGTAGAGGTTGGAGACTGAGGTGCAGAAGGACCGTTGCAGAGAACAGAGTTTGGATACTGGCATGCAGAAGGACTCTTTCAGAGAGCAGAGGATGGAGACTGGGCTTCAGAAGGAATGTTGCAGAGAGCAGAGGTTGGAGAATGTTGTTCAGAAGGACTCTTAGAGAGAGCAGGAGTTAAAGACTGGGCTGCAGAAAGACTGTTGCAAAGAGCAGAGGTTAAAGACTGAGGTGCAAAATCTTGTTACATAGAGCAGAGGTTGGACACTGGGGTGCAGAATGATCGTTGAAATAAGCAGATCTTGGAGACAGGGTTGCAGAAGGATCTTACAGAGAGCAGAAGTTGGAAAATGAGTTGCAGAAGGACTGTTGCAGAGATCAGAGGTTGGGGACTGCGGTGCAGTAGGATCATTGCAGGAATCAGAAGTTGGAGACTGGGGTGCAGAAGGATCGTTTCAGAGAGCAGAGGTTGGAGACTGGGGTGCAGAAGTCCTGCTACAGAGAGCAGAGTTTTGAGACTGGTGTGCAGAAGGCCTATTACAGAGAGGAGAGGTTGGAGACTGGGGTGCAGAAAGACTGTTATAGAAAGCAGAGTTTGAAGACTGAGTTCCTGAAGGATCTTACAGAGAGCAGAGTTTGGAGACTGAGGTGAAGGTGGACTGTTACAGAGAGCAGTGGTTCAAGACTGGGGTGCAGAAGGATCGTGCAGAGAGCAGAGGTGTCATACTGAGGTGCAGATAGACTGTTACAGAGAGCAGAGGTTGAAGACTGAGGTGTAGAAAGACTGTTACAGAGAGCAGAATTTGGAGACTGAGGTTCAGAAAGACTGTTACAGAAAGCAGAGTTTGGAAATTGGGCTGCAAAAGGACCGTAAGAAAGACCAGAGTTTGGAGACTGTGGTATAGAAGAACTGTAACAGACAGCAGAGGTTGGAGACTGAGGTGCAGAAGGATAGATACACAGAGCAGAGGTTTGAGACTGGAGTTCAGAAGGACTGATACAGAAAGCAGTGTTAGGACACTGGGGTGCAAAAGGACCGTTACAGAGAGCAGAGGTTGGAGACTGCGGTACAGAAGGACGGTTACAGAGAGAAGATGTTGGAGATTGGGGAGAAGAAGGACTGTTGCAGAGGACAGAGTTTGGAGACTGGGGTGTTGCAGGACATTTGCAGAAAGCATAGTTTAAAGAATGGGGTTGAGAAGGAATGCTACAGAGAGCAGAGTTTGGATACTGGAGTGCAGATGGATCTTATAGAAAGCAGAGGTTGGATACTTTGGTGCAGAAGGACTGTTGACAAGAGCAGAGGTTGGAGACTAGGGTGAAGAAGGACTTTTGCAGACAGCCTAGGTTGGAGACTTTGTTGCAGAAGGACTGTTGCAGAGAGCAGAGTTTGGAGACTGGAGTGCAGAAGGACTGTTACGGAGAGCAGAGTTTGGAGACTTGGCGTGAAGAAGTCTTTTTACATAAAGAAAAGGTTGGAGACTGAGGGGCAGAAGAGTTGTTACAGAGAGCAGAGTTTGCAGACTATTGTGCAGAAGGACTGTTGCAGAGAGAAGAGGTTGGAGACTGGGGTGCAGAAGGACAATTACAGAGAACAGAGGTTGGATACTGAGGTGCAGAACGACTCTTAGAGAGAGAAGAATTTGGTGACTAGGGTTCAGAAGGACTGAAACAAAAAGCAGAGTTTGGAGTCTGTGCTGCAGAAAGACCTTTGCAGAGAGCAGAGTTTGAAGACTGCAGAATAGAAGGACTGTTGCATAGAGAAGAGGTTGGAGAGTGAGGTGCAGAAGGATAGATACAGAGAACAGAGGTTGGAGACTGGGGTTCAGAAAGACTGATACAGGAAGCAGAGTTTGGAGACTGGGGTGCAGAAGGACTGTTACAGAGAGCAAGAGTTTGGAGAATCAGGTGCAGAAGGACTGTTACAGGAAGCAGAGTTTTGAAATTGGGGTGCAGAAGGACTTTTACAGACAGAAGATGTTCGAGACTGTCGTATAGGACTGTTACCCAGAGCAGATGTTGGAGACTGGGGTGCAGAAGGACTCTTACATAGAGCACAGGCTAGAGACTGAGGTGCAGAAGGATAGATACAGAGAACAGACGTTGGAGACTGGGGTTCAGACAGACTTATACAGAAAGCAGAGGTTGGAGACTGGGGTGTAGAAGGACCGTTACGAAGAACAGAGGTTGGAGACTGCTGTACAGAAGGACTGTTACAGAGAGCAGATGTTCAAGAATGAGGAGCAGAAGGACTGTTGCAGAGGACAGAGGTTGGAGACTGGGTTGGAGAAGGAATGTTACAGAGAGCAGACGTTGGGGACTGTGGTGCAGAAGAACTGTTGCAGAGAGCAGACATTGGAGACTGGGTTACAGAAAAATCGTTGCAGAAAGCCGAGTTTGGAGTCCGGGGTGAAGAAGGACTGTTACAGAGAGACGAGTTTGGAGACTGGTGTGCGGCAAGACTGTTGTAGAGAGCAGATGTTGGAGACTGGGGTTGAGAAGAATCTTTGCAGAGAGAAGAGGTTGGAGACGGTTGTGCAGAATGACTTTTAAAGAGTGAAGAGTTTAAAGACTTGGTTGCAAAAGAATCTTACAAAGAATCTTACAAAGAGTTGAAAGACTGAGGTGCAGAAGGACTGTTAGAGAGAGCAGAGGTAGGAGACTGAGGTGCAGAAGGACTGTTACATAGAGCAGAGGTTGGATACTGGGGTGCAGAAGCATCTTACAGAGAGCAGAATTTGGAGACTGAGGTGCAGAAGAACTATTGCAGAGATCAGAGGTTGGAGAGTGGGTGCAGTTGGATCATTGCAGAGAGCTGATGTTGGAGACTGAGGTGCAGAAAGATCGTTGCAGAGAGCATATTTTGGATACTGGGGTGCAGAAGGCCTGCTACAGAGAGAAGAGTATGGAGACTGGCTTGCAGAAGGCCTGTTATACAGAGGAGAGCTTGGAGCCTGAGGTGCAGGTGGACTGTTACAGAAAGCAGTGTTTGAAGACTGGGGTGCAGAAGGACTGTTACAGAGAGCAGAGGTTGGAGACTGAGGTTTAGAAGGACTGTTACAGAGAGCAGAGTTTGGAGGCTGAGATGCAGAAGGACTGTTACAGAAAGCAGAGGTTGGAAGTTGGGGTGCAGAAGGACCGTTACAGAGACCAGAGTTTGGAGACTGTGGTATAGAAAAACTGTTAAAGAGAGCAGAGTTTGGAAACTGCGGTACAGAAGGAATGTTACAGAGAGCACAGGTTGGAGACTGAGGTGCAGAAGGATAGATTGAGAGCAGAGGTTTGAGATTGAGGTTAAAAGGACCGTTACAGAGAGCAGATGTTGGAGACTGGGGAGTAGAAGGACTGTTGCAGAAAATAGAGTTTGAGACTGGGGTGCCGCAGGATACTTGAAGAAAGCAGAGGTTAAATACTGGGGTGAAGAAGAAATGTTACAGAGAGAAGAATTTGGAAACTGGAGTGCAGAAGGATCTTACAAAGAGCAGAGTTTGGAGACTGTGGTGCAGAAGGACTGTTGCAAAGAGCAGAGATTGGAGACTGAGGTGCAGAAGTCCTGTTACATAGAGCAGAACTAGAAGAAAGGGGTGCAGTAGTATCTTACAGAGAGCAGAAATTGAAGACTGAGGTGCAGAAGGAGTATTGTAGAGATCAGAGTTTGGAGACTTGGGTACAGTAGGATCATTGCAGAGAGCAGAGTTTGGAGACTGGGGTGCAGAAGTCCTGTTACATAGAGCAGAGCTAGAAGAAAGGGGTGCAGAAGTATCTTACAGAGAGCAGAATTTGAAGACTGACGTGCAGAAGGAGTATTGTAGAGATCAGAGTTTGGAGACTTGGGTACAGTAGGATCATTGCAGAGAGCAGAGTTTGGAGACTGGCGTGCAAAAGGCCAGTTACTGAGAGGAGAGGTTGGAGACTGGGGTGCAGAAGGACTGTTGCAGAGGATAGAGTTTGAGACTAGGGTGCCGCAGGATACTTGAAGAAAGCAGAGGTTAAATACTGGGGTGAAGAAGAAATGTTACAGAGAGAAGAATTTGGAAACTGGAGTGCAGAAGGATCTTATAAAGAGCAGATTTTGGAGACTGTGGTGCAGAAGGACTGTTGCAAAGAGCAGAGATTGGAGACTGAGGTGCAGAAGTCCTGTTACATAGAGCAGAGCTAGAAGAAAGGGGTGCAGTAGTGTCTTACAGAGAGCAGAATTTGAAGACTGAGGTGCAGAAGGAGTATTGTAGAGGTCAGAGTTTGGAGACTTGGGTACAGTAGGATCATTGCAGAGAGAAGAGTTTGGAGACTGGGGTGCAGAAGTCCTGTTACATAGAGCAGAGCTAGAAGAAAGGGGTGCAGAAGTATCTTACAGAGAGCAGAATTTGAAGACTGACGTGCAGAAGGAGTATTGTAGAGATCAGAGTTTGGAGACTTGGGTACAGTAGGATCATTGCAGAGAGCAGAGTTTGGAGACTGGCGCGCAAAAGGCCAGTTACTGAGAGGAGAGGTTGGAGGCTGGGGTGCAGAAAAACTGTTGCAGAGGATAGAGTTTGAGACTAGGGTGCCGCAGGATACTTGAAGAAAGCAGAGGTTAAATACTGGGGTGAAGAAGAAATGTTACAGAGAGAAGAATTTGGAAACTGGAGTGCAGAAGGATCTTACAAAGAGCAGAGTTTGGAGACTGTGGTGCAGAAGGACTGTTGCAAAGAGCAGAGATTGGAGACTGAGGTGCAGAAGTCCTGTTACATAGAGCAGAGCTAGAAGAAAGGGGTGCAGTAGTATCTTACAGAGAGCAGAATTTGAAGACTGAGGTGCAGAAGGAGTATTGTAGAGATCAGAGTTTGGAGACTTGGGTATAGTAGGATCAGTGCAGAGAGCAGAGTTTGGAGACTGGCGTGTATAAGGCCAGTTACTGAGAGGAGAGGTTGGAGACTGGGGTGCAGAAGGACTGTTATACAGAGCAGTGTTTGGAGACTGGGTTGCTGAAGGATCTTACAGAGAGCAGATGTTGAAGACTGAGGTTCAGGTGGACTGTTACAGAGAGCAGAGGTAGGAGACTGAGGTGTAGAAAGACTGTTACAGAGAGGAGAGTTTGGAGACTCAGGTGCAGAAAGACTGTTACAGTAAGCAGAGTTTCGAAATTGGGCTGCAGAAAAACCATTACAGAGCCGACGTTGGAGACTGTGGTATATGTCTGTTACCGAGAGCAGAGGTTGGAGAAAGGGATGCAGAAGGATCTTACAGAGAGCAGAGTTTCGAGACTGAGGTGCAACGGGACTATTACAGAGAGGAGAGTTTGAATACTGGGGTGCAGAAAGATCGTTGCAGATAACAGAGTTTTCAGACTGAGTTGCAGTAGGACTGTTGCAGAGAGCAGATGTTGGAGACTATTTTGCAGAAGGATCTTTGCAGACAGCAGAAGTTTGAGACTGGGGTGCAGAAGGAGTGTTACAGAGAGATGAAGTTGGAGATTGGGATGCAGAAGTACTGATACAGAAAGCAGAGGTTGGAGACTGGAGTGCAGAAGGACCATTACAGGTAGCAGAGGTTGGGGTCTGCGGGACAGAACACATGTTGGAGACTGGGGTGCAGAACAACTTCTACAGAGAGCAGAGTTTTTAGACAAGGTTGTAAAAGGATCTTACAAAGAGCAGAAGTTGTAGATCGAGGTGCAGCAGGACTGTTACAGAGAGCAGAGGTTGAAGACTGAGGAGCAGAAGGACTGTTACAGAGACTAGAGTTGGTAGATTTGGGTGCAAAAGGCCTATTACAGAGAGCAGAGGTTGGAGACTGGGGTGCAGAAAAACTTCTACAGAGAGCAGAGTTTTTAGACAAGGTTGCAAAAGGATCTTACAAAGACCAGAGGTTGTAGACTGAGGTGCAGCAGGACTGTTACAGAGAGCAGAGGTTGGAGACTGTGGGGCAGAAGGACCATTGCAGAGATCAGAGTTTGCTAACTGAGGTGAAGAAGGATTGTTACAGAGAACAGAAGTTGGAGCCTGGGGTGCAGAAGGACTGTTGTAGAGAGCAGAGTTTGGAGACTGGGGTTTACAATCACTTTTGCTGAGAGCAGAGGTTGGAGACTGGGGTGAAGAAGGACTGTTACAGAGAGCAGAGTTTGGAGACAGGGTTGCAGAAGGATTTTACAGAGAGAAGAGTTTCGAGACTGAGGTGCAACGGGACTATTACAGAGAGCAGAGTTTGAAGACTGGGGTGCAGAAAGATCGTTGCAGATAACAGAGTTTTCAGACTGAGTTGCAGTAGGACTGTTGCAGAGAGCAGAGGTTGGAGATAGGGGTGAAGAAGGACTGTTGCATAGAGCAGATGTTGGATACTGGGGTGAAGAAGGATCATTGCAGAGAGCAGAGTTTGGAGACTGGGGTGCAGAAGGACTGTTGCAGAGGGCAGATTTTGGAGATTATTTTGCAGAAGGATCTTTGCAGACAGCAGAAGTTTGAGACTGGGGTGCAGAAAGAGTGTTACAGAGAGATGAAGTTGGAGACTGGGATGCAGAAGGACTGATACAGAAAGCAGAGTTTGGAGACTGGGGTGCAGAAGGAGTGTTACAGAGAGTAGACTTTCGAGACTGAGGTGTAGAATGATCGATGCAGAGAGCTGAGTTTGGAGACTGAGGTGCAAAAGGACTGTTGCAGAGAGCAGAAGTTGGAGACTGAGGTGCAAAAGGACTGTTACAGAGAGTAGAGGTGGGAGATTTTGGTGCAAAAGGCCTGTTACATATAGCAGAGGTTGGAGACTGGGGTGCAGAAGGATCGTTGTAGAGAGCAAAATTTTGAGACTGGGGTGCAGAAGGATTGTTATAAAAAACAGAGGTTGGAGACCTGGGTGCAGAAGGCCTGTTACGGGCAGCAGAGTTTTGACAAGGGGTTCAGAAGTACATTTACAGAGAGTAGTTTTGGGAGACTGAGGTGCAGAAGGACCATTGCAGAGAGCAGAGTTTGCAGACTGAGGTGCAGAAAAATTGTTACAGAGAGCAGATGTTGGAGACTGGGTTGCAGAGGGACTGTTGCAGAAAGCACAGGCTAGACACTGGGGTGTATAAGGACTGTAGCAGGGAGCACAGGTTCACATTGGGGTGCAGAAAAACTGTTGCAGAGAGCAGAGGTTGAAGATTGGGTTACATTAGGACTGTTACAGAGGCAGAGGTTTGAGATTTGGTGCAGAAGGACCGTTGGAGAAAGCAAATGTTGGAGATTTGGGTGCAGAAAGACTGTTGCAGAGAGCAGAGTTTGTAGACTGAAGTGAAGAAGCACTATTACAGAGAGCAGAGTTTGGAGAATAGGGTGCAAAAGGCCTGTTACAGAGAGCAGAGGTTGGAGACTGGGGTGCAGAAGAACTGTTACAGAGAGCAGAGTTTTGTGACTGGAATGCAGTAGGATCCTTGCAGAGAACAAAGTTTTCAGACTGAGGTGCAGAAGGTCTGTTGCAGAGAGCAGAGTTATTAAACTGAGGTGCAGAAGGAGTGTTACAGAGAGAAGAGATTGAAGACTTTGGTGCAGAAGGAATGTTACATAGAGCAGATTTTTTAGAGTGCACTACAGGAGGACTGTTACAGAGAGCAGAGTTTAAAGACTGGGGTGCAGAATGACCCTTGCAGAGAGCAGATGTTGGAGACTGTGGTGGAGAAGGACTGTTACAGAGAGCAGACGTTGGAGAGTGAGGTGCAGAAGGATTGTTACAGAGAGCAGAGGTTGGTGACTGGGGTGCAGAAGGACCATTACAGAGAGCAAAGGTTGGAGACTGAGGTACAGAAAGACTTTTAAAGAGAGCAGAGTTTGGATACTGGGGTGCAGAAGAACTGCTACAAAGAGCAGAGTTTTGAGACCAGGGTGAAGTAAGATAGTTACAGAAAGAATAGTTTAAAAACTGGGGTGCAGAGGAAACGTTGCAGAGAGCAGAGGTTGGAGACTGTGATGCAGAAAGACTGTAGCAGAGAGCAGAGGTTGTAGACTGGGGTATAGAAGGACATTTGCAGAGAGCAGACTTTGGAGACTAGGATGCAGAATGATCCTTGCAGAGAGCAGCGGTTGGAGACTGGGGGCCAGAAGGTCGGTTGCAGAGTGATGAGGTTGGAGACTGAGGTGTAGAAGGACTGCTACAGAGAGTAAACTTTGGAGACTGGGTTGCAGAAGACCTGTTGCAGAGAGCAGATGTTTGAGACTTGGGTGCAGAAGGATTGTTAGAGATAGCACAGTTTGGAGATTGGGGTGTAGAAGGACTGATGTAGAGAGCAGAGGTTTCAGATAGAGGCTTAGAAGGACTGTTAAAGAGAGGAGAGGTTGGAGTCTTAGGTGCAAAAGGACCCTTATAGAAAACAGAGGTTGGCAATTGGGGTGCAGATGGACCGTTACAAAGAGAAGAGGTTGGAGACTGCGATACAAAAGGACTTTTAAAGTGAGCAGAGTTTGAAGACTGGGTAGGAGAAGGATCGTTGCAGAGAACAGATGTTGGAGACTGGGGTTCAGAAGGACTGTTACAGAGACCAGAGGTTGGAGACTGAGTTGCAGAAGGACAGTTACAGAGAGGTCAGGTTGGAGACTGGGGTGCAGAAGAAATGTTGAAGAGAGCAGAGTTTGGAGACTTGGGTGCATAAGGACTGATGCAGAGAGCAGAGTTTGGAGACTGTGGTGCAGAAAGACTGACACAGAGAGCAGAGGTTGGATACTGGGGTGCAGAAGGATCGTTGCAGAGAGCAGAGGTTGGAAACTATGGTGCAGAAGGATCGTTACACAGAGCAGAGTTTGGTTCCTGGGGTGTAAAAAGACTGCTGCAGAGAACAGAGGTTGGAGACTGAGGTGCAAAAGGACTGATACAGAGAGCAGAGTTTGGAGACTGGGGTGCAGAAGAACTGATACACAAAGCAGAGGTTGGAGACTGGAGTTCAGAAGGACCGTTACAGGGAGCAGAGTTTGGAGACTGAGGTGCAGGAGAACTGTTACAGAGAGCAGATTTTGGAAAGTGCGATGTAGAAGGACTGTTACAGAGAGCAGATGTTGCGGACTGGGGAGAAGAAGGATCATTGCAGAGAGCAGATGTTGGAGACTGGGGTGCAAAAGGACTATTAAAGAGAGCAGAGGTTGGAGACTGGGGTGCAGAAGGATTGATACAGAAAGCAGAGTTTGGAGTCTGGGCTGCAGAAAGGCGTTTACAGAGAGCATCGTTTGAAGACTGCAGTATAGTAGGACTGTAGCAGAGAGCAGAGTTTGGAGACTGAGGTGCAGAAGGATAGATCCAGAGAACAGAGGTTGGAGACTGGGGTTCAGCAAGACTGATACAGAAAGCAGAGTTTGGAGACTGGGGTGTAGAAGTACTGTTACAGAGATTAGAGTTATGGAGACTCAGGTGCAGAAATACTGTTACAGGAAGCAAAGTTTTGAATTTGGGGTGCAGAAGGACTGTTAGAGAGAGCAGAGGTAGAAGATTGAGGTTCAGAAGGACTGTTACAGAGAGCAGAATTTTGGAACAATGGTGCAGAAGCATCATACAGAGAGAAGAATTTGGAGACTGAGGTGCAGAAGGACTGTTGCAGAGATCAGAGGTTGGAGAGTGGGGTGCAGTTTGATCATTGCAGAGAGCTGATGTTGGAGATTGAGGTACAGAAGGATCGTTGCAGAGAGAAGATTTTGGAGACTGGGGTGCAAAAGGCCTGATACAGAGAGAAGAGTTTGGACACTGGCTTGCAGAAGGCCTTTTACAGAGAGGAGAGCTTGGAGACTGAGTTGCAGGTGGACTGTTACAGAGAGCAGTGTTTGGAGACTGGGGTGCAGAAGGATCATGCAGAGATCTGAGGTTTGAGACTGAGGTGCAGGTGGACTGTTACAGAGAGCAGAGGTTGGAGACTGAGGTGTAGGAGGACTGTTACAGAGTAGAGTTAGGAGACTCAGGTGCAGAAAAACTGTTGCAAAGAGCATACATTGGAGACTGGGTTCCAGAAGGATCGTTCAAGAGGGCAGATTTTAGAAAATGGGGTGCAGAAGGACAGTTACACAGAGAAGAGGTTGAATACTGAGGTGCAGAAGGACTGTTAGAGAGAGCAGAGTTAGGAGACTGGGGTGCAGAAAGACTGTTACAGACAGTAGAGTCTGGAGACTGGGGTTCAGATGGATCTTACAGAGAGCAGAGTTTGGAGACTGGGGTTCAAAAGGACTGTTGCAGAGACCAGATATTGGAGACTGGGGGGGAGAAGAATCGTTGCAGAGAGCCGAGTTTGGAGACTGGGATGCAGAAGGATCGTTGCAGAGAGCAGATTTTGGAGACTGGGGTGCAGAAGACCTGCTACAGAGAGAAGAGTTTGGAGACTGGCGTACAGAAGGTTTGTTACAGAGAGGAGAGGTGAGAGACTGGGGTGAAGAAGGACAGTCATAGAGAGCAGAGTTTGGAGACTGGGTTGCTGAAGGTTCTTACAGAGAGCAGAGGTTGAAGACTGGGGAGCACAATGACTGTTGCAGAGGACAGAGGTTGGAGACTGGGGTGCCGCAGGACACGTGCAGAAGGCAAAGGTTAAAGAATGGGGTTGAGAAGGAATGTTACAGAGAGCAGAGTTTGGAAACTGGAGTGCAGAAAAATCTTACAGAGAGCAGAGTTTGGAGACTGTGGTGCCGAAGGACTGTTACAGAGAGCAGAGGTTGGAGACTGGGGTCCAGAAGGATCGGTGCAGAGAGAAAAGATTGGAGACTGGGGTGCAGAAAGACTGTTCCAGAGAGCAGAGATTTTCAACTGGGGTGCAGAAGGACTGTTGCAGAGAGCAGAGGTTGGAGACTGGAGTGCAGAAGGACTGTTGCAGAGAGCAGAGTTTGGAGTCTGATGTGCAGAAAGACTCTTACAGAGAGCAGAGTTTGGAGACTGGGGTGCAGAAGGACTGTTACAGAGACCAGAGGTTGGAGACTGTGGTGCAGAAGGACTGTTGCAGAGATCAGAGTTTAAAGACTGTGGTGCAGTAGGATCATTTCAGAGAGCAGAAGTTGGAGACTGGGGTGCAGAGGGATCCTTGGAGAGAGCAGATTTTGAAGACTGGGGTGCAGAAAGCCTGCTACAGAGAGCAGAGTTTGGAGACTGAGGTGCAGAAAACAGAAACTAGAGGTTGAAAATTGGGGTGCATAAGAACCGTTACAGAGACCAGAGTTTGGAAACTGGGGTGCAGAAAGACTGTTGCAGAGAGCAGAGGTTTGAAACTGGTGTGCAGAAGGACTATTGCAGAGAGCAGAGGTTTAAGACTGGAGTGCAGAACTGTTGCATAGAGCAGAGTTTTGAGTCTGATATGCATATATACTCTTATGGAGAGCAGAGTTTGGAGACTGGGGTGCAGAAGGACTGTGACAGAGACCAGAGGTTTGAGACTGTGGTGCAGAAGGACTGTTGCAGAGATCAGAGGTTAAAGACTGCGGAGCAGTAAGATCATTGCAGAGAGAAGAGGTTGGAGACTGAGGTGCAGAAGGATCCTAGGAGAGAGCAGATTTTGAAGACTGGGGTGCAGAAGGCCTGCTACAGAGAGAAGAGTCTGGAGACTGGGGTGCAGAAGGCATTTTACAGAGAGGAGAGGTGGGAGACTGGGGTGCAGAAGAACAGTTATAGAGAGCAGAGTTTGGAGACTGTGTTGCTTAAGGTTCTTACAGAGCGCAGAGGTTGGAGACTGAGGTGCAGGTGGACTTTTACAGAGAGCAGTATTTTTATACTGGGGTGCAGAAGGATCGTGAAGAGAGCAGAGGTGTCAGACTGAGGTTCAGTAAGACTGTTACAGAGAACAGAGGTTGGAGACTGAGGTGTAGAAGCACTGTTACAGAGAGCAGACCTTGGAGACTGAGGTGCAGAAGAACTGTTACGGAAAGCAGAGGTTGGGAATTTGGGTGCAGTTGGACCGTTACAGAGACCAGAGGTTGGAGACTGCGTTATACAAAAACTGTGCAGAGAGCAGAGGTTTTAAACTGGGGTGCAGAAGGACTGTTGCAGAGAGCAGAAGTTGGAGACTGGAGTGCAGAAGGACTGTTGCAGAGAGCAGAGTTTGGAGTCTGATGTGCAGAAAGACTCTTACAGAGAGCAGAGTTTGGAGACTGGGGTGCAGAAGAACTGTTACAGAGACCAGAGGTTGGAGACTGTGGTGCAGAAGGACTGTTGCAGAGATCAGAGTTTAAAAACTGTGGTGCAGTAGGATCATTTCAGAGAGCAGAGGTTGGAAACTGGGGTGCAGAGGGATCCTTGGAGAGAGCAGATTTTGAAGACTGGGGTGCAGAAGGCCTGCTACAGAGAGCAGAGTTTGGAGACTGAGGTGCAGAAAGACTGTTACAGAAACTAGAGGTTGAAAATTGGGGTGCATAAAACCGTTACAGAGACCAGAGTTTGGAGACTGTGGTATAGAAAAACTGTTACAGAGAGCACAGGTTGGAGACTTGGGTGCAAAAGGACTGGTGCAGAAAGCAGAGTTTAGAGACAGGGGTCTAGAAGGATTGTTGCAGAGAGCAGAGGTTGGAGACTGGGGTGCAGAAGGACTGTTGTAGAGAGCAGAGGTTGGAAACTAGGGTGTAGAAAGACAGTTGCAGAGAGCAGATTTTGGAGACTGCGGTAAAGAAGGACTGTTACAGTGAGCAGAGGTTGGATACTGGGGTTCAGATGGACTGTTAGAGAGGACAGAGGTTGGAGACTGGGGTGCCGCAGGACCCTCGAAGAATGCAGAGTTTAGAGACTGCGTTGGAGAAGGAATGTTAGAGAGAGCAGATTTTGTAAACTGCAGTGCAGAAAGATCTTACAGAGAGCACCGTTTGGAGCCTGTGGTGCAGAAGGACTGTTGCAGAGAGTATACTTTGGAGACTAGGGTCCAAAGGATCGTTGCAGAGAGCAGAGGTTGGAGACTGGGGTGCAGAAACACTGTTGCAGAGAGCAGAGGTTGGAGACTGGGGTGCAAAAAAATGGTTGCAGAGAGCAGAGGTTGAAGACTGGAGTGTAGAAGGACTGTTGCAGAGAGCAGAGATTGGAGACTGAGGTGCAGAAGGACTTTTTGAAAGAGCAAAAGTTGCATACTGGAGTGCAGAAGGACTGATACAGAAAGCAGAGGTTGGAGTCTGGGGTGCAGATAGACCATTACAGAGAGCAGAGGATGGAGACTGCAGTACAGAAGGACTTTTGCAGAAAGCAGTGTTTGCAGACTGGGGTGCAGAAAGACTGTTACATAGAGCAGAGGTTGGATACTGAGGTGCAGAAGTCCTGTTACATAGAGCAGAGTTTGGTGACTGTGGTGCAGATGGATCATTGAAAGGAGGAGACTTAGAGACAGGGGTGCAGAAGGATCTTACAGAGAGTAGAAGTTTGAGACTGAGGTGCAGAAGGACTGTTGCAAAGATGAGAGGTTGGAGACTGGGGTGCAGTAGGATCATTGCTGACAGCAGAGGTTGGAGATTGGGGTGCAGAAGGACTCTTACATAGAGCACAGTTTGGAGACTGAGGTGCAGAAGGATAGATACAGAGAACAGAGTTTGGAGACTATGGTTCAGACAGACTGTTACAGAAGGCAGAGGTTTGAGACTGGGGTGTTGAAGGACCATTACAAAGAGCAGAGTTTGGAGACTGCGGTGCAGAAGGACTGTTACAGAGAGCAGATCTTGGAGACTGGGGATCAGAAGGACTGTTGCAGGGGACAGAAGTTGGAGACTCCGGTGGAGAAGGAATGTTACAGAGAACAGAGTTTGGAAACTGCAGTGCAGAAGGATCTTACAAAGAAAAGAGGTTGGAGACTGTGTTGCAGAAGGACTGTTGCAGAGAGCAGAAGTTTGAGACTGGGGTCCAGAAGGATCGTTGCAGAGAGCAGAGTTTTGAGACTGGGGTGCAGAAGGACTGTTCCAGAGAGCAGATGTTGAGGACTAGTGTGCAGAAGGACTGTGGCAGAGAGCAGATTTTATATACTGGGGTGCAGAAGGACTTTTACACAGAGCAGAGGTTGGAGACTGAGGTGCAGATGGACTGTTACAGAGCGCAGAGTTTGGAGACTGGGGTTCATAAGGACTGTTACAGAGAGCAGAGGTTGGAGACTGGGGATGAGATGGATTTTTCAGAGAACAGAGTTTGGAGACTGGGGTGCAAAGGACAGTTTCAGAGATCAGAATATGGAGACTGGGGTGGAGAAGAATCATTGCAGAGAGAAGAGTTTGGACACTGGTGCAGAGGGCCTGTTACAGAGAGCAGAGTTTGGAGACTGGGTGGCAGAAGTCCTGGTACAGAGAGAAGAGGTTGGAAACTGTTGTGCAGAAGGACTGTTACAGAGTGCAGAGTTTAAAGACTGGGTTGCAGAAGGATCTTACAGAGAGCAGAGTTGGGAGACTGAGGTGCAGAAGGACTGTTACAGAGAAGAGAGGTAGGAGACTGGGATGCAGTACGGTCGTTGCAGAGAGCAGAGTTTTCAGACTGAAGTACATAAGAACTGTTGCAGAGAGCAGATGATGGAGACTGGAGTGCAGAAGGACTGTTGCAGATAGCAGATGTTGGAGACTGGGGTGCAGAAAGACTGATAAAAAAATCAGAGTTTGAAGACTGGGGTGCAGAACGACTATTACAGAGAGGAGACTTTGGAGACTGCAATACAGGAGGACTGTTACAGAGAGAAGAGTTTGGAGGCTAGGGTGGAGAAAAAGTGTTTCAGAATGCAGATGTTGGATACTGGTGTGCAGAAGAACTGTTGCAAAGAGCAGAGTTTGGAGACTGGCGTGCAGAAGAACTGTCGCAGAGAGCAGAGGTTGGAGACTGAGGTGCATAAAGAATGTTACAGATAGCAAAGTTTGGAGACTGGGGTTCAGAATTACTGATAGAGAAAGCAGAGGTTGAGTTTGGGGTGCAGAAGAACCGTTACAGAGAGCAGAAGTTGGAGACTGTGGTTAAGAAGTGCTGTTGCAGAGATCAGGCGTTAGAGAATGGGGTGCAGAAGAACAGTTACAAAGAGCAGAAGTTAGAGAATGGGGAGCAGAATTAAGGTTGAAGAGTTTAGAGGTTGGAGACAGAGGTGCGGAAGGACTGTTACAGAGAGCAGAGTTTGGAAACCCTGTTGCAGAAGGACTGATACAGAAAGCAGACTTTTGAGACTCTGGTGCAGAAGGACCGTTACAGACAGCAGAGGTTGGGGACTGCGGTATAGAAGGACTGTTACAGAGAGCAAAGGTTGGAGACTGGTGTGCAGAAGGACTGTTGCAGAAAGCACAGGTTGGAGACTGATTACAGGAGGATAGATACAGAGAGCAGAGGTTGGAGATTGGTATTCAGAAGGACTGATTCAAAAATCAGAGGTTGGAGACTGGGTTGCAGAAGGACAGTTACAGAGAGCAGAGGTTGGAGACTGCAGTACATAAGGACTGTTATAGAGAAGAGAGGTTGGAGATTGCGGTGTAGAAGGACTGTTACAGAGAGCACAGGTTGGAGCCTGGGGAGTAGAAGGACTGTTGCAGAGAACAGAGGTTGGGGACTTGGTTGCAGCAGGACCGTTGAAGAAAGCAGATGGTGGAGATGTCTGGGTTTGAGAAGGAATGTTACAGAGAGCAGAGTTTAGAAACTAGGGTGCAGAAGGACCTTACAGAGAGCAGAATTTAGAAACTGGGGTGCAGAAGGACCTTACAGAGAGCACAGGTTGAAGACAGAAGTGCAGAAGGACTGTTGAGGAGAGGAGACGTTGGAGACTGGGGTGCAGAAAGATCGTTGCAGAGAGCAGAGGTTGGAGATTGAGGTGCAAAAAGACTGTTACAGAGAGTAGAGGTTGAGATTGTAATGCAAAAGGCCTGTTACAAAGGGCAGAGTTTGGAGACTGGGGTGCAGAAGAACTGTTACATAGAGCAGAGTTGTTAGACAAGGTTGCAGAAGGATCTTACAGAGATCAGAGATTGTAGACCGAGGTGCAGCAGGAGTGTTACAGAGAGCAGAGGTTGGAGACTGGGGTGCAGAAGGACTGTTGCAGAGAGCAGATGTTGGAGACTGTGGTGCAGAAAGACTGTAGCAGAGAACAGCAGTTTGAGACTGGGGTGCATAAGGACCGTTGTTGAGAGAATAGGTTAAAGACTGATTTGCAGAAGGATTGTTACAGAGAGCAGAGATTGGAGACTGGGATGCAGAAGGATCATTGCAGAGAGCAGAGTTTCCAGACTTAGGCGCAGAAGGACTGTTGCAGAGAGCAGATGTTGGAGACTTGGGTGCAGAAGGACTGTTGCAGAGAGCAGATGTTGGGGACTGGGATGCAGAAGGATCATTGCAGAGAGCAGAGGTTGGACACTGGGGTGCAGAAGGACTGTTACACAGAGCAGATGTTTGAGACTGGGTTGAAGAAGGACTGT
>NW_027525364.1:0-20450 GCF_052094955.1 Ictidomys tridecemlineatus | reverse complement strand
CTACGAGTTTCCTGAAATCTCAGCACACACTTTTTCACCCAATCTTGATGAAACTTTCAGGTAATGATCAGTACACCAATCCCACTTGGCTCGCCAAATTTCTTTCTTCTAGGTGAAACCGTTCGTTGGCAGTAACCGGTTTCATTTTGAGGTTTCACTCTGTTTTCTCGTATAGGGATACATGTATTTGGAACTCTAAATCAAACACGGTTTGTGCTAGCTCTTTGAAACTTGACACCATAAAGCAGTTTCAAGTTCTATCTCTATGATTTGTTTGCTGTTGATGTAGCCCTAAGCAGAGACTGGCGAGAATCACTTTCATGGAAAGGGCCTGCCAAGCTTCCAAAAAACTACGAGTTACCTGAAATCTCAGCACACACTTTTTCACCCAACCTTGATGAAACTTTCAGGTAATGATCAGTACACCAATCCCACTTGGCTCGCCAAATTTCGTTCTTCTAGGTGAAACCGTTCGTTGGCAGTAACCGGTTTCATTTTGAGGTTTCACTCTGTTTCCTCCTATAGGGATACATGTATTTGGAACTCTAAATCAAACACGGTTTGTGCTAGCTCTTTGAAACTTGACACCATAAAGCAATTTCAAGTTCTATCTCTATGGTTTGTTTGCTGTTGATGCAGCCCTAAGCAGAGACTGGCGAGAATCACTTTCATGGAAAGGGCCTGCCAAGCTTCCAAAAAACTACGAGTTGCCTGAAATCTCAGCACACACTTTTTCACCCAATCTTGATGAAACTTTCAGGTAATGATCAGTACACCAATCCCACTTGGCTCGCCAAATTTCGTTCTTCTAGGTGAAACCGTTCGTTGGCAGTAACCGGTTTCATTTTGAGGTTTCACTCTGTTTTCTCCTATAGGGATACATGTATTTGGAACTCTAAATCAAACACGGTTTGTGATACCTCTTTGAAACTTGACAACATAAAGCAGTTTCAAGTTCTATCTCTATGGTTTGTTTGCTGTTGATGTAGCCCTAAGCAGAGACTGGCGAGAATCACTTTCATGGAAAGGGCCTGCCAAGCTTCCAAAAAACTACGAGTTGCATGAAATCTCAGCACACACTTTTTCACCCAACCTTGATGAAACTTTCAGGTAATGATCAGTACACCAATCCCACTTGGCTCGCCAAATTTCGTTCTTCTAGGTGAAACCGTTCGTTGGCAGTAACCGGTTTCATTTTGAGGTTTCACTCTGTTTTCTCCTATAGGGATACATGTATTTGGAACTCTAAATCAAACACGGTTTGTGCTAGCTCTTTGAAACTTGACACCATAAAGCAGTTTCAAGTTCTATCTCTATAATTTGTGTGCTGTTGAGGTAGCCCTAAGCAGAGACTGGCGAGAATCACTTTCATGGAAAGGGCCTGCCAAGCTTCCAAAAAACTACGAGTTTCCTGAAATCTCAGCACACACTTTTTCACCCAATCTTGATGAAACTTTCAGGTAATGATCAGTACACCAATCCCACTTGGCTCGCCAAATTTCGTTCTTCTAGGTGAAACCGTTCGTTGGCAGTAACCGGTTTCATTTTGAGGTTTCACTCTGTTTTCTCCTATAGGGATACATGTATTTGGAACTCTAAATCAAACACGGTTTGTGCTAGCTCTTTGAAACTTGACACCATAAAGCAGTTTCAAGTTCTATCTCTATGATTTGTTTGCTGTTGATGTAGCCCTAAGCAGAGACTGGCGAGAATCACTTTCATGGAAAGGGCCTGCCAAGCTTCCAAAAAACTACGAGTTACCTGAAATCTCAGCACACACTTTTTCACCCAACCTTGATGAAACTTTCAGGTAATGATCAGTACACCAATCCCACTTGGCTCACCAAATTTCGTTCTTCTAGGTGAAACCGTTCGTTGGCAGTAACCGGTTTCATTTTGAGGTTTCACTCTGTTTCCTCCTATAGGGATACATGTATTTGGAACTCTAAATCAAACACGGTTTGTGCTAGCTCTTTGAAACTTGACACCATAAAGCAGTTTCAAGTTCTATCTCTATGGTTTGTTTGCTGTTGATGCAGCCCTAAGCAGAGACTGGCGAGAATCACTTTCATGGAAAGGGCCTGCCAAGCTTCCAAAAAACTACGAGTTGCCTGAAATCTCAGCACACACTTTTTCACCCAATCTTGATGAAACTTTCAGGTAATGATCAGTACACCAATCCCACTTGGCTCGCCAAATTTCGTTCTTCTAGGTGAAACCGTTTGTTGGCAGTAACCGGTTTCATTTTGAGGTTTCACTCTGTTTTCTCCTATAGGGATACATGTATTTGGAACTCTAAATCAAACACGGTTTGTGATACCTCTTTGAAACTTGACAACATAAAGCAGTTTCAAGTTCTATCTCTATGGTTTGTTTGCTGTTGATGTAGCCCTAAGCAGAGACTGGCGAGAATCACTTTCATGGAAAGGGCCTGCCAAGCTTCCAAAAAACTACGAGTTGCCTGAAATCTCAGCACACACTTTTTCACCCAACCTTGATGAAACTTTCAGGTAATGATCAGTACACCAATCCCACTTGGCTCGCCAAATTTCGTTCTTCTAGGTGAAACCGTTCGTTGGCAGTAACCGGTTTCATTTTGAGGTTTCACTCTGTTTTCTCCTATAGGGATACATGTATTTGGAACTCTAAATCAAACCACGGTTTGTGCTAGCTCTTTGAAACTTGACACCATAAAGCAGTTTCAAGTTCTATCTCTATGGTTTGTTTGCTGTTGATGTAGCCCTAAGCAGAGACTGGCGAGAATCACTTTCATGGAAAGGGCCTGCCAAGCTTCCAAAAAACTACGAGTTGCCTGAAATCTCAGCACACACTTTTTCACCCAATCTTGATGAAACTTTCAGGTAATGATCAGTACACCAATCCCACTTGGCTCACCAAATTTCGTTCTTCTAGGTGAAACCGTTCGTTGGCAGTAACCGGTTTCATTTTGAGGTTTCACTCTGATTTCTCCTATAGGGATACATGTATTTGGAACTCTAAATCAAACACGGTTTGTGCTAGCTCTTTGAAACTTGACACCATAAAGCAGTTTCAAGTTCTATCTCTATGGTTTGTTTGCTGTTGATGTAGCCCTAAGCAGAGACTCTCGAGAATCACTTTCATGGAAAGGGCCTGCCAAGCTTCCAAAAAACTACGAGTTGCCTGAAATCTCAGCACACACTTTTTCACCCAACCTTGATGAAACTTTCAGGTAATGATCAGTACCCCAATCCCACTTGGCTCGCCAAATTTTGTTCTTCTAGGTGAAACCGTTCGTTGGCAGTAACCGGTTTCATTTTGAGGTTTCACTCTGTTTTCTTCTATAGGGATACATGTATTTGGAACTCTAAATCAAACACGGTTTGTGCTAGCTCTTTGAAACTTGACACCATAAAGCAGTTTCAAGTTCTATCTCTATGGTTTGTTTGCTGTTGATGTAGCCCTAAGCAGAGACTGGCGAGAATCACTTTCATGGAAAGGGCCTGCCAAGCTTCCAAAAAACTACGAGTTGCCTGAAATCTCAGCACACACTTTTTCACCCAACCTTGATGAAACTTTCAGGTAATGATCAGTACACCAATCCCACTTGGCTCGCCAAATTTCGTTCTTCTAGGTGAAACCGTTCGTTGGCAGTAACCGGTTTCATTTTGAGGTTTCACTCTGTTTCCTCCTATAGGGATACATGTATTTGGAACTCTAAATCAAACACGGTTTGTGCTAGCTCTTTGAAACTTGACAGCATAAAGCAGTTTCAAGTTCTATCTCTATGGTTTGTTTGCTGTTGATGTAGCCCTAAGCAGAGACTGGCGAGAATCACTTTCATGGAAAGGGCCTGCCAAGCTTCCAAAAAACTACGAGTTGCATGAAATCTCAGCACACACTTTTTCACCCAACCTTGATGAAACTTTCAGGTAATGATCAGTATACCAATCCCACTTGGCTCGCCAAATTTCGTTCTTCTAGGTGAAACCGCTCGTTGGCAGTAACCGGTTTCATTTTGAGGTTTCACTCTGTTTTCTCCTATAGGGATACATGTATTTGGAACTCTAAATCAAACACGGTTTGTGCTAGCTCTTTGAAACTTGACACCATAAAGCAGTTTCAAGTTCTATCTCTATGTTTTGTTTGCTGTTGATGTAGCCCTAAGCAGAGACTGGCGAGAATCACTTTCATGGAAAGGGCCTGCCAAGCTTCCAAAAAACTACGAGTTACCTGAAATCTCAGCACACACTTTTTCACCCAACCTTGATGAAACTTTCAGGTAATGATCAGTACACCAATCCCACTTGGCTCGCCAAATTTCGTTCTTCTAGGTGAAACCGTTCGTTGGCAGTAACCGGTTTCATTTTGAGGTTTCACTCTATTTCCTCCTATAGGGATACATGTATTTGGAACTCTAAATCAAACACGGTTTGTGCTAGCTCTTTGAAACTTGACAGCATAAAGCAGTTTCAAGTTCTATCTCTATGGTTTGTTTGCTGTTGATGTAGCCCTAAGCAGAGACTGGCGAGAATCACTTTCATGGAAAGGGCCTGCCAAGCTTCCAAAAAACTGCGAGTTGCATGAAATCTCAGCACACACTTTTTCACCCAACCTTGATGAAACTTTCAGGTAATGATCAGTACACCAATCCCACTTGGCTTGCCAAATTTCGTTCTTCTAGCTGAAACCGCTCGTTGGCAGTAACCGGTTTCATTTTGAGGTTTCACTCTGTTTTCTCCTATAGGGATACATGTATTTGGAACTCTAAAAAAAACAGGGTTTGTGCTAGCTCTTTGAAACTTGACACCATAAAGCAGTTTCAAGTTCTATCTCTATGGTTTGTTTGCTGTTGATGTAGCCCTAAGCAGAGACTCTCGAGAATCACTTTCATGGAAAGGGCCTGCCAAGCTTCCAAAAAACTACGAGTTGCCTGAAATCTCAGCACACACTTTTTCACCCAACCTTGATGAAACTTTCAGGTAATGATCAGTACCCCAATCCCACTTGGCTCGCCAAATTTTGTTCTTCTAGGTGAAACCGTTCGTTGGCAGTAACCGGTTTCATTTTGAGGTTTCACTCTGTTTTCTTCTATAGGGATACATGTATTTGGAACTCTAAATCAAACACGGTTTGTGCTAGCTCTTTGAAACTTGACACCATAAAGCAGTTTCAAGTTCTATCTCTATGGTTTGTTTGCTGTTGATGTAGCCCTAAGCAGAGACTGGCGAGAATCACTTTCATGGAAAGGGCCTGCCAAGCTTCCAAAAAACTACGAGTTGCCTGAAATCTCAGCACACACTTTTTCACCCAACCTTGATGAAACTTTCAGGTAATGATCAGTACACCAATCCCACTTGGCTCGCCAAATTTCGTTCTTCTAGGTGAAACCGTTCGTTGGCAGTAACCGGTTTCATTTTGAGGTTTCACTCTGTTTTCTTCTATAGGGATACATGTATTTGGAACTCTAAATCAAACACGGTTTGTGCTAGCTCTTTGAAACTTGACACCATAAAGCAGTTTCAAGTTCTATCTCTATAATTTGTGTGCTGTTGATGTAGCCCTAAGCAGAGACTGGCGAGAATCACTTTCATGGAAAGGGCCTGCCAAGCTTCCAAAAAACTACGAGTTGCCTGAAATCTCAGCACACACTTTTTCACCCAATCTTGATGAAACTTTCAGGTAATGATCAGTACACCAATCCCACTTGGCTCGCCAAATTTCGTTCTTCTAGGTGAAACCGTTCGTTGGCAGTAACGGGTTTCATTTTGAGGTTTCATTCTGTTTTCTCGTATAGGGATACATGTATTTGGAACTCTAAATCAAACACGGTTTGTGCTAGCTCTTTGAAACTTGACACAATAAAGCAGTTTCAAGTTCTATCTCTATGGTTTGTTTGCTGTTGATGTAGCCCTAAGCAGAGACTGGCGAGAATCACTTTCATGGAAAGGGCCTGCCAAGCTTCCAAAAAACTACGAGTTGCCTGAAATCTCAGCACACACTTTTTCACCCAACCTTGATGAAACTTTCAGGTAATGATCAGTACACCAATCCCACTTGGCTCGCCACATTTCGTTCTTCTAGGTGAAACCGTTCGTTATCAGTAACCGGTTTGATTTTGAGGTTTCACTCTGTTTCCTCCTATAGGGATACATGTATTTGGAACTCTAAATCAAACACGGTTTGTGCTAGCTCTTTGAAACTTGACACCATAAAGCAGTTTCAAGTTCTATCTCTATGGTTTGTTTGCTGTTGATGTAGCCCTAAGCAGAGACTGGCGAGAATCACTTTCATGGAAAGGGCCTGCCAAGCTTCCAAAAAACTACGAGTTGCATGAAATCTCAGCACACACTTTTTCACCCAACCTTGATGAAACTTTCAGGTAATGATCAGTACACCAATCCCACTTGGCTCGCCAAATTTCGTTCTTCTAGGTGAAACCGCTCGTTGGCAGTAACCGGTTTCATTTTGAGGTTTCACTCTGTTTTCTCCTATAGGGATACATGTATTTGGAACTCAAAATCAAACACGGTTTGTGCTAGCTCTTTGAAACTTGACACCATAAAGCAGTTTCAAGTTCTATCTCTATGGTTTGTTTGCTGTTGATGTAGCCCTAAGCAGAGACTGGCGAGAATCACTTTCATGGAAAGGGCCTGCAAAGCTTCCAAAAAACTACGAGTTGCCTGAAATCTCAGCACACACTTTTTCACCCAACCTTGATGAAACTTTCAGGTAATGATCAGTACACCAATCCCACTTGGCTCGCCAAATTTCGTTCTTCTAGGTGAAACCGTTCATTGGCAGTAACCGGTTTCATTTTGAGGTTTCACTCTGTTTTCTCCTAGAGGGATACATGTATTTGGAACTCTAAATCAAACACGGTTTGTGCTAGCTCTTTGAAACTTGACAGCATAAAGCAGTTTCAAGTTCTATCTCTATGGTTTGTTTGCTGTTGATGTAGCCCTAAGCAGAGACTGGCGAGAATCACTTTCATGGAAAGGGCCTGCCAAGCTTCCAAAAAACTACGAGTTGCCTGAAATCTCAGCACACACTTTTTCACCCAACCTTGATGAAACTTTCAGGTAATGATCAGTACACCAATCCCACTTGGCTCGCCAAATTTCGTTCTTCTAGGTGAAACCGTTCGTTGGCAGTAACCGGTTTCATTTCGAGGTTTCACTCTGTTTCCTCCTATAGGGATACATGTATTTTGGAACTCTAAATCAAACACGGTTTGTGCTAGCTCTTTGAAACTTGACACCATAAAGCAGTTTCAAGTTCTATCTCTATGGTTTGTTTGCTGTTGATGCAGCCCTAAGCAGAGACTGGCGAGAATCACTTTCATGTAAAGGGCCTGCCAAGCTTCCAAAAAACTACGAGTTGCCTGAAATCTCAGCACACACTTTTTCACCCAATCTTGATGAAACTTTCAGGTAATGATCAGTACACCAATCCCACTTGGCTCGCCAAATTTCGTTCTTCTAGGTGAAACCGTTCGTTGGCAGTAACCGGTTTCATTTTGAGGTTTCACTCTGTTTCCTCCTATAGGGATACATGTATTTGGAACTCTAAATCAAACACGGTTTGTGCTAGCTCTTTGAAACTTGACACCATAAAGCAGTTTCAAGTTCTATCTCTATGGTTTGTTTGCTGTTGATGCAGCACTAAGCAGAGACTGGCGAGAATCACTTTCATGGAAAGGGCCTGCCAAGCTTCCAAAAAACTACGAGTTGCCTGAAATCTCAGCACACACTTTTTCACCCAATCTTGATGAAACTTTCAGGTAATGATAAGTACACCAATCCCACTTGGCTCGCCAAATTTCGTTCTTCTAGGTGAAACCGTTCGTTGGCAGTAACCGGTTTCATTTTGAGGTTTCACTCTGTTTTCTCCTATAGGGATACATGTATTTGGAACTCTAAATCAAACACGGTTTGTGATACCTCTTTGAAACTTGACAACATAAAGCAGTTTCAAGTTCTATCTCTATGGTTTGTTTGCTGTTGATGTAGCCCTAAGCAGAGACTGGCGAGAATCACTTTCATGGAAAGGGCCTGCCAAGCTTTCAAAAAACTACGAGTTGCATGAAATCTCAGCACACACTTTTTCACCCAACCTTGATGAAACTTTCAGGTAATGATCAGTACACCAATCCCACTTGGCTCGCCAAATTTCGTTCTTCTAGGTGAAACCGTTCGTTGGCAGTAACCGGTTTCATTTTGAGGTTTCACTCTGTTTTCTCCTATAGGGATACATGTATTTGGAACTCTAAATCAAACACGGTTTGTGCTAGCTCTTTGAAACTTGACACCATAAAGCAGTTTCAAGTTCTATCTCTATGGTTTGTTTGCTGTTGATGTAGCCCTAAGCAGAGACTGGCGAGAATCACTTTCATGGAAAGGGCCTGCCAAGCTTCCAAAAAACTACGAGTTGCCTGAAATCTCAGCACACACTTTTTCACCCAATCTTGATGAAACTTTCAGGTAATGATCAGTACACCAATCCCACTTGGCTCGCCAAATTTCGTTCTTCTAGGTGAAACCGTTCGTTGGCAGTAACCGGTTTCATTTTGAGGTTTCACTCTGTTTTCTCCTATAGGGATACATGTATTTGGAACTCTAAATCAAACACGGTTTGTGCTAGCTCTTTGAAACTTGACACCATAAAGCAGTTTCAAGTTCTATCTCTATGGTTTGTTTGCTGTTGATGTAGCCCTAAGCAGAGACTCTCGAGAATCACTTTCATGGAAAGGGCCTGCCAAGCTTCCAAAAAACTACGAGTTGCCTGAAATCTCAGCACACACTTTTTCACCCAACCTTGATGAAACTTTCAGGTAATGATCAGTACCCCAATCCCACTTGGCTCGCCAAATTTCGTTCTTCTAGGTGAAACCGTTCGTTGGCAGTAACCGGTTTCATTTTGAGGTTTCACTCTGTTTTCTTCTATAGGGATACATGTATTTGGAACTCTAAATCAAACACGGTTTGTGCTAGCTCTTTGAAACTTGACACCATAAAGCAGTTTCAAGTTCTATCTCTATGGTTTGTTTGCTGTTGATGTAGCCCTAAGCAGAGACTGGCGAGAATCACTTTCATGGAAAGGGCCTGCCAAGCTTCCAAAAAACTACGAGTTGCCTGAAATCTCAGCACACACTTTTTCACCCAACCTTGATGAAACTTTCAGGTAATGATCAGTACACCAATCCCACTTGGCTCGCCAAATTTCGTTCTTCTAGGTGAAACCGTTCGTTGGCAGTAACCGGTTTCATTTTGAGGTTTCACTCTGTTTCCTCCTATAGGGATACATGTATTTGGAACTCTAAATCAAACACGGTTTGTGCTAGCTCTTTGAAACTTGACAGCATAAAGCAGTTTCAAGTTCTATCTCTATGGTTTGTTTGCTGTTGATGTAGCCCTAAGCAGAGACTGGCGAGAATCACTTTCATGGAAAGGGCCTGCCAAGCTTCCAAAAAACTACGAGTTGCATGAAATCTCAGCACACACTTTTTCACCCAATCTTGATGAAACTTTCAGGTAATGATCAGTACACCAATCCCACTTGGCTCGCCAAATTTCGTTCTTCTAGGTGAAACCGCTCGTTGGCAGTAACCGGTTTCATTTTGAGGTTTCACTCTGTTTTCTCCTATAGGGATACATGTATTTGGAACTCTAAATCAAACACGGTTTGTGCTAGCTCTTTGAAACTTGACACCAAAAAGCAGTTTCAAGTTCTATCTCTATGGTTTGTTTGCTGTTGATGTAGCCCTAAGCAGAGACTGGCGAGAATAACTTTCATGGAAAGGGCCTGCCAAGCTTCCAAAAAACTACGAGTTGCCTGAAATCTCAGCACACACTTTTTCACCCAATCTTGATGAAACTTTCAGGTAATGATCAGTACACCAATCCCACTTGGCTCGCCAAATTTCGTTCTTCTAGGTGAAACCGTTCGTTGGCAGTAACTGGTTTCATTTTGAGGTTTCACTCTGTTTTCGCCTATAGGGATACATGTATTTGAAACTCTAAATCAAAAACGGTTTGTGCTAGCTCTTTGAAACTTGACACCATAAAGCAGTTTCAAGTTCTATCTCTATGGTTTGTTTGCTGTTGATGTAGCCCTAAGCAGAGACTGGCGAGAATCACTTTCATGGAAAGGGCCTGCCAAGCTTCCAAAAAACTACGAGTTGCCTGAAATCTCAGCACACACTTTTTCAGCCAATCTGATGAAACTTTCAGGTAATGATCAGTACACCCAATCCCACTTGGCTCGCCAAATTTCGTTCTTCTAGGTGAAACCGTTAGTTGGCAGTAACCGGTTTCATTTTGAGGTTTCACTCTGTTTTCGCCTATAGGGATACATGTATTTGAAACTCTAAATCAAACACGGTTTGTGCTAGCTCTTTGAAACTTGACACCATAAAGCAGTTTCAAGTTCTCTCTCTATGGTTTGTTTGCTGTTGATGTAGCCCTAAGCAAAGACTGGCGAGAATCACTTTCATGGAAAGGGCCTGCCAAGCTTCCAAAAAACTACGAGTTGCCTGAAATCTCAGCACACACTTTTTCACCCAACCTTGATGAAACTTTCAGTTAATGATCAGTACACCAATCCCACTTGGCTCGCCAAATTTCGTTCTTCTAGGTGAAACCGTTCGTTGGCAGTAACCGGTTTCATTTTGAGGTTTCACTCTGTTTTCTCCTATAGGGATACATGTATTTGGAACTCTAAATCAAACACGGTTTGTGCTAGCTCTTTGAAACTTGACACCATAAAGCAGTTTCAAGTTCTATCTCTATGGTTTGTTTGCTGTTGATGTAGCCCTAAGCAGAGACTGGCGAGAATCACTTTCATGGAAAGGGCCTGCCAAGCTTCCAAAAAACTACGAGTTGCCTGAAATCTCAGCACACACTTTTTCACCCAACCTTGATGAAACTTTCAGGTAATGATCAGTACACCAATCCCACTTGGCTCGCCAAATTTCGTTCTTCTAGGTGAAACCATTCGTTGGCAGTAACCGGTTTCATTTTGAGGTTTCACTCTGTTTTCTCCTATAGGGATACATGTATTTGGAACTCTAAATCAAACACGTTTTGTGCTAGCTCTTTGAAACTTGACACCATAAAGCAGTTTCAAGTTCTATCTCTATAATATGTGTGCTGTTGATGTAGCCCTAAGCAGAGACTGGCGAGAATCACTTTCATGGAAAGGGCCTGCCAAGCTTCCAAAAAACTACGAGTTGCCTGAAATCTCAGCACACACTTTTTCACCCAATCTTGATGAAACTTTCAGGTAATGATCAGTACACCAATCCCACTTGGATCGCCAAATTTCGTTCTTCTAGGTGAAACCGTTCGTTGGCAGTAACGGGTTTCATTTTGAGGTTTCACTCTGTTTCTCGTATAGGGATACATGTATTTGGAACTCTAAATCAAACACGGTTTGTGCTAGCTCTTTGAAACTTGACACCATAAAGCAGTTTCAAGTTCTATCTCTATGATTTGTTTGCTGTTGATGTAGCCCTAAGCAGAGACTGGCGAGAATCACTTTCATGGAAAGGGCCTGCCAAGCTTCCAAAAAACTACGAGTTGCCTGAAATCTCAGCACACACTTTTTCACCCAACCTTGATGAAACTTTCAGGTAATGATCAGTACACCAATCCCACTTGGCTCGCCAAATTTCGTTCTTCTAGGTGAAACCGTTCGTTGGCAGTAACCGGTTTCATTTTGAGGTTTCACTCTGTTTCCTCCTATAGGGATACATGTATTTGGAACTCTAAATCAAACACGGTTTGTGCTAGCTCTTTGAAACTTGACAGCATAAAGCAGTTTCAAGTTCTATCTCTATGGTTTGTTTGCTGTTGATGTAGCCCTAAGCAGAGACTGGCGAGAATCACTTTCATGGAAAGGGCCTGCCAAGCTTCCAAAAAACTACGAGTTGCATGAAATCTCAGCACACACTTTTTCACCCAACCTTGATGAAACTTTCAGGTAATGATCAGTACACCAATCCCACTTGGCTCGCCAAATTTCGTTCTTCTAGGTGAAACCGCTCGTTGGCAGTAACCGGTTTCATTTTGAGGTTTCACTCTGTTTTCTCCTATAGGGATACATGTATTTGGAACTCTAAATCAAACACGGTTTGTGCTAGCTCTTTGAAACTTGACACCATAAAGCAGTTTCAAGTTCTATCTCTATGGTTTGTTTGCTGTTGATGTAGCCCTAAGCAGAGACTGGCGAGAATCACTTTCATGGAAAGGGCCTGCCAAGCTTCCAAAAAACTACGAGTTGCCTGAAATCTCAGCACACACTTTTTCACCCAACCTTGATGAAACTTTCAGGTAATGATCAGTACACCAATCCCACTTGGCTCGCCAAATTTCGTTCTTCTAGGTGAAACCGTTCGTTGGCAGTAACCGGTTTCATTTTGAGGTTTCACTCTGTTTCCTCCTATAGGGATACATGTATTTGGAACTCTAAATCAAACACGGTTTGTGCTAGCTCTTTGAAACTTGACAGCATAAAGCAGTTTCAAGTTCTATCTCTATGGTTTGTTTGCTGTTGATGTAGCCCTAAGCAGAGACTGGCGAGAATCACTTTCATGGAAAGGGCCTGCCAAGCTTCCAAAAAACTACGAGTTGCATGAAATCTCAGCACACACTTTTTCACCCAACCTTGATGAAACTTTCAGGTAATGATCAGTACACCAATCCCACTTGGCTTGCCAAATTTCTTTCTTCTAGGTGAAACCGCTCGTTGGCAGTAACCGGTTTCATTTTGAGGTTTCACTCTGTTTTCTCCTATAGGGATACATGTATTTGGAACTCTAAATCAAACAGGGTTTGTGCTAGCTCTTTGAAACTTGACACCATAAAGCAGTTTCAAGTTCTATCTCTATGGTTTGTTTGCTGTTGATGTAGCCCTGAGCAGAGACTGGCGAGAATCACTTTCATGGAAAGGGCCTGCCAAGCTTCCAAAAATCTACGAGTTGCCTGAAATCTCAGCACACAGTTTTTGACCCAATCTTGATGAAACTTTCAGGTAATGATCAGTACACCAATCCCACTTGGCTCGCCAAATTTCGTTCTTCTAGGTGAAACCGTTAGTTGGCAGTAACTGGTTTCATTTTGAGGTTTCACTCTGTTTTCGCCTATAGGGATACATGTATTTGAAACTCTAAATCAAACACGGTTTGTGCTAGCTCTTTGAAACTTGACACCATAAAGCAGTTTCAAGTTCTATCTCTATGGTTTGTTTGCTGTTGATGTAGCCCTAAGCAGAGACTGGCGAGAATCACTTTCATGGAAAGGGCCTGCCAAGCTTCCAAAAAACTACGAGTTGCCTGAAATCTCAGCACACACTTTTTCACCCAACCTTGATGAAACTTTCAGGTAATGATCAGTACACCAATCCCACTTGGCTCGCCAAATTTCGTTCTTCTAGGTGAAACCGTTCGTTGGCAGTAACCGGTTTCATTTTGAGGTTTCACTCTGTTTTCTCCTATAGGGATACATGTATTTGGAACTCTAAATCAAACACGGTTTGTGCTAGCTCTTTGAAACTTGACACCATAAAGCAGTTTCAAGTTCTATCTCTATGGTTTGTTTGCTGTTGATGTAGCCCTAAGCAGAGACTGGCGAGAATCACTTTCATGGAAAGGGCCTGCCAAGCTTCCAAAAAACTACGAGTTGCCTGAAATCTCAGCACACACTTTTTCACCCAACCTTGATGAAACTTTCAAGTAATGATCAGTACACCAATCCCACTTGGCTCGCCAAATTTCGTTCTTCTAGGTGAAACCCTTCGTTGGCAGTAACCGGTTTCATTTTGAGGTTTCACTCTGTTTTCTCCTATAGGGATACATGTATTTGGAACTCTAAATCAAACACGGTTTGTGCTAGCTCTTTGAAACTTGACACCATAAAGCAGTTTCAAGTTCTATCTCTATAATTTGTGTGCTGTTGATGTAGCCCTAAGCAGAGACTGGCGAGAATCACTTTCATGGAAAGGGCCTGCCAAGCTTCCAAAAAACTACGAGTTGCCTGAAATCTCAGCACACACTTTTTCACCCAATCTTGATGAAACTTTCAGGTAATGATCAGTACACCAATCCCACTTGGCTCGCCAAATTTCGTTCTTCTAGGTGAAACCGTTCGTTGGCAGTAACGGGTTTCATTTTGAGGTTTCACTCTGTTTTCTCCTATAGGGATACATGTATTTGGAACTCTAAATCAAACACGGTTTGTGCTAGCTCTTTGAAACTTGACACCATAAAGCAGTTTCAAGTTCTATCTCTATGGTTTGTTTGCTGTTGATGTAGCCCTAAGCAGAGACTGGCGAGAATCACTTTCATGGAAAGGGCCTGCCAAGCTTCCAAAAAACTACGAGTTGCCTGAAATCTCAGCACACACTTTTTCACCCAACCTTGATGAAACTTTCAGGTAATGATCAGTACACCAATCCCACTTGGCTCGCCAAATTTCGTTCTTCTAGGTGAAACCGTTCGTTGGCAGTAACCGGTTTCATTTTGAGGTTTCACTCTGTTTCCTCCTATAGGGATACATGTATTTGGAACTCTAAATCAAACACGGTTTGTGCTAGCTCTTTGAAACTTGACAGCATAAAGCAGTTTCAAGTTCTATCTCTATGGTTTGTTTGCTGTTGATGTAGCCCTAAGCAGAGACTGGCGAGAATCACTTTCATGGAAAGGGCCTGCCAAGCTTCCAAAAAACTACGAGTTGCATGAAATCTCAGCACACACTTTTTCACCCAACCTTGATGAAACTTTCAGGTAATGATCAGTACACCAATCCCACTTGGCTTGCCAAATTTCGTTCTTCTAGGTGAAACCGCTCGTTGGCAGTAACCGGTTTCATTTTGAGGTTTCACTCTGTTTTCTCCTATAGGGATACATGTATTTGGAACTCTAAATCAAACAGGGTTTGTGCTAGCTCTTTGAAACTTGACACCATAAAGCAGTTTCAAGTTCTATCTCTATGGTTTGTTTGCTGTTGATGTAGCCCTAAGCAGAGACTGGCGAGAATCACTTTCATGGAAAGGGCCTGCCAAGCTTCCGAAAAACTACGAGTTGCCTGAAATCTCAGCACACACTTTTTCACCCAACCTTGATGAAACTTTCAGGTAATGATCAGTACACCAATCCCACTTGGCTCGCCAAATTTCGTTCTTCTAGGTGAAACCGTTCGTTGGCAGTAACCGGTTTCATTTTGAGGTTTCACTCGGTTTTCTCCTATAGGGATACATGTATTTGGAACTCTAAATCAAACACGGTTTGTGCTAGCTCTTTGAAACTTGACACCATAAAGCAGTTTCAAGTTCTATCTCTATGGTTTGTTTGCTGTTGATGTAGCCCTAAGCAGAGACTGGCGAGAATCACTTTCATGGAAAGGGCCTGCCAAGCTTCCAAAAAACTACGAGTTGCCTGAAATCTCAGCACACACTTTTTCACCCAACCTTGATGAAACTTTCAAGTAATGATCAGTACACCAATCCCACTTGGCTCGCCAAATTTCGTTCTTCTAGGTGAAACCCTTCGTTGGCAGTAACCGGTTTCATTTTGAGGTTTCACTCTGTTTTCTCCTATAGGGATACATGTATTTGGAACTCTAAATCAAACAGGGTTTGTGCTAGCTCTTTGAAACTTGACACCATAAAGCAGTTTCAAGTTCTATCTCTATGGTTTGTTTGCTGTTGATGTAGCCCTAAGCAGAGACTGGCGAGAATCACTTTCATGGAAAGGGCCTGCCAAGCTTCCAAAAATCTACGAGTTGCCTGAAATCTCAGCACACAGTTTTTGACCCAATCTTGATGAAACTTTCAGGTAATGATCAGTACACCAATCCCACTTGGCTCGCCAAATTTCGTTCTTCTAGGTGAAACCGTTAGTTGGCAGTAACTGGTTTCATTTTGAGGTTTCACTTTGTTTTCGCCTATAGGGATACATGTATTTGAAACTCTAAATCAAACACGGTTTGTGCTAGCTCTTTGAAACTTGACACCATAAAGCAGTTTCAAGTTCTATCTCTATGGTTTGTTTGCTGTTGATGTAGCCCTAAGCAGAGACTGGCGAGAATCACTTTCATGGAAAGGGCCTGCCAAGCTTCCAAAAAACTACGAGTTGCCTGAAATCTCAGCACACACTTTTTCACCCAACCTTGATGAAACTTTCAAGTAATGATCAGTACACCAATCCCACTTGGCTCGCCAAATTTCGTTCTTCTAGGTGAAACCCTTCGTTGGCAGTAACCGGTTTCATTTTGAGGTTTCACTCTGTTTTCTCCTATAGGGATACATGTATTTGGAACTCTAAATCAAACACGGTTTGTGCTAGCTCTTTGAAACTTGACACCATAAAGCAGTTTCAAGTTCTATCTCTATAATTTGTGTGCTGTTGATGTAGCCCTAAGCAGAGACTGGCGAGAATCACTTTCATGGAAAGGGGCTGCCAAGCTTCCAAAAAACTACGAGTTGCCTGAAATCTCAGCACACACTTTTTCACCCAATCTTGATGAAACTTTCAGGTAATGATCAGTACACCAATCCCACTTGGCTCGCCAAATTTCGTTCTTCTAGGTGAAACCGTTCGTTGGCAGTAACGGGTTTCATTTTGAGGTTTCACTCTGTTTTCTCCTATAGGGATACATGTATTTGGAACTCTAAATCAAACACGGTTTGTGCTAGCTCTTTGAAACTTGACACCATAAAGCAGTTTCAAGTTCTATCTCTATGGTTTGTTTGCTGTTGATGTAGCCCTAAGCAGAGACTGGCGAGAATCACTTTCATGGAAAGGGCCTGCCAAGCTTCCAAAAAACTACGAGTTGCCTGAAATCTCAGCACACACTTTTTCACCCAACCTTGATGAAACTTTCAGGTAATGATCAGTACACCAATCCCACTTGGCTCGCCAAATTTCGTTCTTCTAGGTGAAACCGTTCGTTGGCAGTAACCAGTTTCATTTTGAGGTTTCACTCTGTTTCCTCCTATAGGGATACATGTATTTGGAACTCTAAATCAAACACGGTTTGTGCTAGCTCTTTGAAACTTGACAGCATAAAGCAGTTTCAAGTTCTATCTCTATGGTTTGTTTGCTGTTGATGTAGCCCTAAGCAGAGACTGGCGAGAATCACTTTCATGGAAAGGGCCTGCCAAGCTTCCAAAAAACTACGAGTTGCATGAAATCAAAGCACACACTTTTTCACCCAACCTTGATGAAACTTTCAGGTAATGATCAGTACACCAATCCCACTTGGCTCGCCAAATTTCGTTCTTCTAGGTGAAACCGCTCGTTGGCAGTAACCGGTTTCATTTTGAGGTTTCACTCTGTTTTCTCCTATAGGGATACATGTATTTGGAACTCTAAATCAAACACGGTTTGTGCTAGCTCTTTGAAACTTGACACCATAAAGCAGTTTCAAGTTCTATCTCTATGGTTTGTTTGCTGTTGATGTAGCCCTAAGCAGAGACTGGCGAGAATCACTTTCATGGAAAGGGCCTGCCAAGCTTCCAAAAAACTACGAGTTGCCTGAAATCTCAGCACACACTTTTTCACCCAACCTTGATGAAACTTTCAGGTAATGATCAGTACACCAATCCCACTTGGCTCGCCACATTTCGTTCTTCTAGGTGAAACCGTTCGTTGGCAGTAACCGGTTTCATTTTGAGGTTTCACTCTGTTTCCTCCTATAGGGATACATGTATTTGGAACTCTAAATCAAACACGGTTTGTGCTAGCTCTTTGAAACTTGACAGCATAAAGCAGTTTCAAGTTCTATCTCTATGGTTTGTTTGCTGTTGATGTAGCCCTAAGCAGAGACTGGCGAGAATCACTTTCATGGAAAGGGCCTGCCAAGCTTCCAAAAAACTACGAGTTGCATGAAATCTCAGCACACACTTTTTCACCAAACCTTGATGAAACTCTCAGGTAATGATCAGTACACCAATCCCACTTGGCTTGCCAAATTTCGTTCTTCTAGGTGAAACCGCTCGTTGGCAGTAACCGGTTTCATTTTGAGGTTTCACTCTGTTTTCGCCTATAGGGATACATGTATTTGAAACTCTAAATCAAACACGGTTTGTGCTAGCTCTTTGAAACTTGACACCATAAAGCAGTTTCAAGTTCTATCTCTATGGTTTGTTTGCTGTTGATGTAGCCCTAAGCAGAGACTGGCGAGAATCACTTTCATGGAAAGGGCCTGCCAAGCTTCCAAAAAACTACGAGTTGCCTGAAATCTCAGCACACACTTTTTCACCCAACCTTGATGAAACTTTCAGGTAATGATCAGTACACCAATCCCACTTGGCTCGCCAAATTTCGTTCTTCTAGGTGAAACCGTTCGTTGGCAGTAACCGGTTTCATTTTGAGGTTTCACTCTGTTTCCTCCTATAGGGATACATGTATTTGGAACTCTAAATCAAACACGGTTTGTGCTAGCTCTTTGAAACTTGACAGCATAAAGCAGTTTCAAGTTCTATCTCTATGGTTTGTTTGCTGTTGATGTAGCCCTAAGCAGAGACTGGCGAGAATCACTTTCATGGAAAGGGCCTGCCAAGCTTCCAAAAAACTACGAGTTGCATGAAATCTCAGCACACACTTTTTCACCCAACCTTGATGAAACTTTCAGGTAATGATCAGTACACCAATCCCACTTGGCTCGCCAAATTTCGTTCTTCTAGGTGAAACCCTTCGTTGGCAGTAACCGGTTTCATTTTGAGGTTTCACTCTGTTTTCTCCTATAGGGATACATGTATTTGGAACTCTAAATCAAACACGGTTTGTGCTAGCTCTTTGAAACTTGACACCATAAAGCAGTTTCAAGTTCTCTCTCTATGGTTTGTTTGCTGTTGATGTAGCCCTAAGCAGAGACTGGCGAGAATCACTCTCATGGAAAGGGCCTGCCAAGCTTCCAAAAAACTACGAGTTGCCTGAAATCTCAGCACACACTTTTTCACCCAACCTTGATGAAACTTTCAGGTAATGATCAGTACACCAATCCCACTTGGCTCGCCAAATTTCGTTCTTCTAGGTGAAACCGTTCGTTGGCAGTAACCGGTTTCATTTTGAGGTTTCACTCTGTTTTCTCCTAGAGGGATACATGTATTTGGAACTCTAAATCAAACACGGTTTGTGCTAGCTCTTTGAAACTTGACACCATAAAGCAGTTTCAAGTTCTATCTCTATGGTTTGTTTGCTGTTGATGTAGCCCTAAGCAGAGACTGGCGAGAATCACTTTCATGGAAAGGGCCTGCCAAGCTTCCAAAAAACTACGAGTTGCCTGAAATCTCAGCATACACTTTTTCACCCAACCTTGATGAAACTTTCAGGTAATGATCAGTACACCAATCCCACTTGGCTCGCCAAATTTCTTTCTTCTAGGTGAAACCGTTCGTTGGCAGTAACCGGTTTCATTTTGAGGTTTCACTCTGTTTTCTCCTATAGGGATACATGTATTTGGAACTCTAAATCAAACACGGTTTGTGCTAGCTCTTTGAAACTTGACACCATAAAGCAGTTTCAAGTTCTATCTCTATAATTTGTGTGCTGTTGATGTAGCCCTAAGCAGAGACTGGCGAGAATCACTTTCATGGAAAGGGGCTGCCAAGCTTCCAAAAAACTACGAGTTGCCTGAAATCTCAGCACACACTTTTTCACCCAATCTTGATGAAACTTTCAGGTAATGATCAGTACACCAATCCCACTTGGCTCGCCAAATTTCGTTCTTCTAGGTGAAACCGTTCGTTGGCAGTAACGGGTTTCATTTTGAGGTTTCACTCTGTTTTCTCCTATAGGGATACATGTATTTGGAACTCTAAATCAAACACGGTTTGTGCTAGCTCTTTGAAACTTGACACCATAAAGCAGTTTCAAGTTCTATCTCTATGGTTTGTTTGCTGTTGATGTAGCCCTAAGCAGAGACTGGCGAGAATCACTTTCATGGAAAGGGCCTGCCAAGCTTCCAAAAAACTACGAGTTGCCTGAAATCTCAGCACACACTTTTTCACCCAACCTTGATGAAACTTTCAGGTAATGATCAGTACACCAATCCCACTTGGCTCGCCACATTTCGTTCTTCTAGGTGAAACCGTTCGTTATCAGTAACCGGTTTGATTTTGAGGTTTCACTCTGTTTTCTCCTATAGGGATACATGTATGGAACTCTAAATCAAACACGGTTTGTGCTAGCTCTTTGAAACTTGACACCATAAAGCAGTTTCAAGTTCTATCTCTATAATTTGTGTGCTGTTGAGGTAGCCCTAAGCAGAGACTGGCGAGAATCACTTTCATGGAAAGGGCCTGCCAAGCTTCCAAAAAACTACGAGTTTCCTGAAATCTCAGCACACACTTTTTCACCCAATCTTGATGAAACTTTCAGGTAATGATCAGTACACCAATCCCACTTGGCTCGCCAAATTTCGTTCTTCTAGGTGAAACCGTTCGTTGGCAGTAACCGGTTTCATTTTGAG
>NW_027525363.1:0-20479 GCF_052094955.1 Ictidomys tridecemlineatus | reverse complement strand
AAAACTACAAGTTGCCCGAAATCTCAGCACACCCTTTTTCACCCAATCTTGATGAAACTTTCAGGTAATGATCAGTACACCAATCCCACTTGGCTCGCCCAATTTCATTCTTCTAGGTTAAACCATTCGTTGGCAGTAACCGGTTTCATTTTGAGGTTTCACTCTGTTTTCTCCTATAAGGATACATGTATTTGGAACTCTAAATCAAACACGGTTTGTGCTAGCTCTTTGAAACTTGACACAATAAAGCAGTTTCAAGTTCTATCTCTATGGTTTGTTTGCTGTTGATGTAGCCCTAAGAAGAGACTGGCGAGAATCACTTTCATGGAAAGGGCCTGCCAAGCTTCCAAAAAACTACGAGTTGCCTGAAATCTCAGCACACCCTTTTTTACCCAATCTTGATGAAACTTTCAGGTAATGATCAGTACACCATTCCCACTTGGCTCGCCAAATTTCGTTCTTCTAGGTTAAACCGTTCGTTGGCAGTAACCGGTTTCATTTTGAGGTTTCACTCTGTTTTCTCCTATAGGGATACATGTATTTGGAACTCGAAATCAAACACGGTTTGTGCTAGCTCTTTGAAACTTGACACAATAAAGCAGTTTCAAGTTCTATCTCTATGGTTTGTTTGCTGTTGATGTAGCCCTAAGCAGAGACTGGCGAGAATCACTTTCATGGAAAGGGCCTGCCAAGCTTCCAAAAAACTACGAGTTGCCCGAAATCTCAGAAAACACTTTTTCACCCAATCTTGATGAAACTTTCAGTTAATGATCAGTACACCAATCCCACTTGGCTCGCCAAATTTCGTTCTTCTAGCTTAAACCGTTCGTTGGCAGTAACCGGTTTCATTTTGAGGTTTCACTCTGTTTTCTTCTATAGGGATACATGTATTTGGAACTCTAAATCAAACACGGTTTGTGCTAGCTCTTTTAAACTTGACACAATAAAGGAGTTTCAAGTTCTATCTCTATGGTTTGTTTGCTGTTGATGTAGCCCTAAGCAGAGACTGGCGAGAATCACTTTCATGGAAAGGGCCTGCCAAGCTTCCAAAAAACTACGAGTTGTCTGAAATCTCAGCAAACACTTTTTCACCCAATATTGATGAAACTTTCAGGTAATGATCAGTACACCAATCCCACTTGGCTCGCCAAATTTTGTTCTTCTAGGTTAAACCGTTTGTTGGCAGTAACCGGTTTCATTTTGAGGTTTCACTCTGTTTTCTCCTATAGGGATACATGTATTTGGAACTCTAAATCAAACACGGTTTGTGCTAGCTCTTTGAAACTTGACACAATAAAGCAGTTTCAAGTTCTATCTCTATGGTTTGTTTGCTGTTGATGTAGCCCTAAGCAGAGACTGGCGAGAATCACTTTCATGGAAAGGGCCTGCCAAGCTTCCAAAAAACTACGAGTTTCCTGAAATCTCAGCACACCCTTTTTCACCCAATCTTGATGAAACTTTCAGGTAATGATCAGTACACCAATCCCACTTGGCTCGCCAAATTTCGTTCTTCTAGGTTAAACCGTTCATTGGCAGTAACCAGTTTCATTTTGAGGTTTCACTCTGTTTTCTCCTATAGGGATACATGTATTTGGAACTCTAAATCAAACACGGTTTGTGCTAGCTCTTTGAAACTTGACACAATAAAGCAGTTTCAAGTTCTATCTCTATGGTTTGTTTGCTGTTGATGTAGCCCTAAGCAGAGACTGGCGAGAATCACTTTCATGGAAAGGGCCTGGCAAGCTTCCAAAAAACTACGAGTTACCCGAAATCTCAGCAAACACTTTTTCACCCAATCTTGATGAAACTTTCAGGTAATGATCAGTACACAAATCCCACTTGGCTCGCCAAATTTCGTTCTTCTAGGTTAAACCGTTCGATGGCAGTAACCGGTTTCATTTTGAGGTTTCACTCTGTTTTCTCCTCTAGGGATACATGTATTTGGAACTCGAAATCAAACACGGTTTGTGCTAGCTCTTTGAAACTTGACACAATAAAGCAGTTTCAAGTTCTATCTCTATGGTTTGTTTGCTTTTGATGTAGCCCTAAGCAGAAACTGGCGAGAATCACTTTAATGGAAAGGGCCTGCCAAGCTTCCAAAAATCTACGAGTTCCCTGAAATCTCAGCAAACACTTTTTTACCCAATCTTAATGAAACTTTCAGGTAATGATCAGTACACCAATCTCACTTGGCTCGCCAAATTTCGTTCTTCTAGGTTAAACCGTTCGTTGGCAGTAACCGGTTTCATTTTGAGGTTTCACTCTGTTTTCTCCTATAGGGATACATGTATTTGGAACTCTAAATCAAACACGGTTTGTGCTAGCTCTTTGAAACTTGACACAATAAAGCAGTTTCAAGTTCTATCTCTATGGTTTGTTTGCTGTTGATGTAGCCCTAAGCAGAGACTGGCGAGAATCACTTTCATGGAAAGGGCCTGCCAAGCTTCCAAAAAACTACGAGTTGCCCGAAATCTCAGCACACACTTTTTCACCCAATCTTGATGAAACTTTCAGTTAATGATCACTACACCAATCCCACTTGGCTCGCCAAATTTCGTTCTTCTAGGTTAAACCGTTCATTGGCAGTAACCGGTTTCATTTTGAGGTTTCACTCTGTTTTCTCCAATAGGGATACATGTATTTGGAACTCTAAATCAAACACGGTTTGTGCTAGCTCTTTTAAACTTGACACAATAAAGCAGTTTCAAGTTCTATCTCTATGGTTTGTTTGCTGTTGATGTAGCCCTAAGCAGAGACTGGCGAGAATCACTTTCATGGAAAGGGCCTGCCAAGCTTCCAAAAAACTACGAGTTGTCTGAAATCTCAGCAAACACTTTTTCACCCAATATTGATGAAACTTTCAGGTAATGATCAGGACACCAATCCCACTTGGTTCGCCAAATTTTGTTCTTCTAGGTTAAACCGTTTGTTGGCAGTAACCGGTTTCATTTTGAGGTTTCACTCTGTTTTCTCCTATAGGGATACATGTATTTGGAACTCTAAATCAAACACGGTTTGTGCTAGCTCTTTGAAACTTGACACAATAAAGCAGTTTCAAGTTCTATCTCTATGGTTTGTTTGCTGTTGATGTAGCCCTAAACAGAGACTGGCGAGAATCACTTTCATGGAAAGGGCCTGCCAAGCTTCCAAAAAACTATGAGTTTCCTGAAATCTCAGCACACACTTTTTCACCCAATCTTGATGAAATTTTCAGGTAATGATCAGTACACCAATCCCACTTGGCTCGCCAAATTTCGTTCTTCTAGGTTAAACCGTTCGTTGGCAGTAACCGGTTTCATTTTGAGGTTTCACTCTGTTTTCTCCTATAGGGATACATATATTTGGAACTCTAAATCAAACACCGTTTGTGCTAGCTCTTTGATACTTGGCACAATAAAGCAGTTTCAAGTTCTATCTCTATGGTTTGTTTGCTGTTGATGTAGCCCTAAGCAGAGACTGGCGAGAATCACTTTCATGGAAAGGGCCTTCCAAGCTTCCAAAAAACTACGAGTTGCCTGAAATCTCAGCACACCCTATTTCACCCAAGCTTGATGAAACTTTCAGGTAATGATCAGTACAGCAATCCAACTTGGCTCGCCAAATTTCGTTCTTCTAGGTTAAACCGTTCGTTGGCAGTAACCGGTTTCATTTTGAGGTTTCACTCTGTTTTCTCCTATAGGGATACATGTATTTGGAACTCTAAATCAAACACGGTTTGTGCTAGCTCTTTGAAACTTGACACAATAAAGAAGTTTCAAGTTCTATCTCTATGGTTTGTTTGCTGTTGATGTAGCCCTAAGCAGAGACTGGCGAGAATCACTTTCATGGAAAGGGCCTGCCAAGCTTCCAAAAAACTACGAGTTGCCCAAAATCTCAGCAAACACTTTTTCACCCAATCTTGATGAAACTTTCAGGTAATGATCAGTACACAAATCCCACTTGGCTCGCCAAATTTTGTTCTTCTAGGTTAAACCGTTCGTTGGCAGTAACCGGTTTCATTTTGAGGTTTCACTCTGTTTTCTCCTCTAGGGATACATGTATTTGGAACTCGAAATCAAACACGGTTTGTGCTAGCTCTTTGAAACTTGACACAATAAAGCAGTTTCAAGTTCTATCTCTATGCTTTGTTTGCTGTTGATGTAGCCCTAAGCAGAGACTGGCGAGAATCACTTTAATGGAAAGGGCCTGCCAAGCTTCCAAAAATCTACGAGTTCCCTGAAATCTCAGCAAACACTTTTTTACCCAATCTTAATGAAACTTTCAGGTAATGATCAGTACACCAATCTCACTTGGCTCGCCAAATTTCGTTCTTCTAGGTTAAACCGTTCGTTGGCAGTAACCGGTTTCATTTTGAGGTTTCACTCTGTTTTCTCCTATAGGGATACATGTATTTGGAACTCTAAATCAAACACGGTTTGTGCTAGCTCTTTGAAACTTGACACAATAAAGCAGTTTCAAGTTCTATCTCTATGGTTTGTTTGCTGTTGATGTAGCCCTAAGAAGAGACTGGCGAGAATCACTTTCATGGAAAGGGCCTGCCAAGCTTCCAAAAAACTACGAGTTGCCTGAAATCTCAGCACACCCTTTTTCACCCAATCTTGATGAAACTTTCAGGTAATGATCAGTACACCAATCCCACTTGGCTCGCCAAATTTCGTTCTTCTAGGTTAAACCGTTCATTGGCAGTAACCGGTTTCATTTTGAGGTTTCACTCTGTTTTCTCCTATAGGGATACATGTATTTGGAACTCTTAATCAAACACGGTTTGTGCTAGCTCTTTGAAACTTGACACAATAAAGCAGTTTCAAGTTCTATCTCTATGGTTTGTTTGCTGTTGATGTAGCCCTAAGCAGAGACTGGCGAGAATCACTTTCATGGAAAGGGCCTGCCAAGCTTCTAAAAAACTACAAGTTGCCCGAAATCTCAGCACACCCTTTTTCACCCAATCTTGATGAAACTTTCAGGTAATGATCAGTACACCAATCCCACTTGGCTCGCCCAATTTCATTCTTCTAGGTTAAACCATTCGTTGGCAGTAACCGGTTTCATTTTGAGGTTTCACTCTGTTTTCTCCTATAAGGATACATGTATTTGGAACTCTAAATCAAACACGGTTTGTGCTAGCTCTTTGAAACTTGACACAATAAAGCAGTTTCAAGTTCTATCTCTATGGTTTGTTTGCTGTTGATGTAGCCCTAAGAAGAGACTGGCGAGAATCACTTTCATGGAAAGGGCCTGCCAAGCTTCCAAAAAACTACGAGTTGCCTGAAATCTCAGCACACCCTTTTTTACCCAATCTTGATGAAACTTTCAGGTAATGATCAGTACACCATTCCCACTTGGCTCGCCAAATTTCGTTCTTCTAGGTTAAACCGTTCGTTGGCAGTAACCGGTTTCATTTTGAGGTTTCACTCTGTTTTCTCCTATAGGGATACATGTATTTGGAACTCGAAATCAAACACGGTTTGTGCTAGCTCTTTGAAACTTGACACAATAAAGCAGTTTCAAGTTCTATCTCTATGGTTTGTTTGCTGTTGATGTAGCCCTAAGGAGAGACTGGCGAGAATCACTTTCATGGAAAGGGCCTGCCAGCTTCCAAAAAACTACGAGTTGCCCGAAATCTCAGAAAACACTTTTTCACCCAATCTTGATGAAACTTTCAGGTAATGATCAGTACACTAATCTCACTTGGCTCGCCAAATTTCGTTCTTCTAGGTTAAACCGTTCGTTGGCAGTAACCGGTTTCATTTTGAGGTTTCACTCTGTTTTCTCCTATAGGGATACATGTATTTGGAACTCTAAATCAAACACGGTTTGTGCTAGCTCTTTGAAACTTGACACAATAAAGCAGTTTCAAGTTCTATCACTATGGTTTGTTTGCTGTTGATGTAGCCCTAAGCAGAGACTGGCGAGAAGCACTTTCATGGAAAGGGCCTGCCAAGATTCCAAAAAACTACGAGTTGCCTGAAATCTCAGCACACCCTTTTTCACCCAATCTTGATGAAACTTTCAGGTAATGATCAGTACACCAATCCCACTTGGCTCGCCAAATTTCGTTCTTCTAGGTTAAACCGTTCATTGGCAGTAACCGGTTTCATTTTGAGGTTTCACTCTGTTTTCTCCTATAGGGATACATGTATTTGGAACTCTTAATCAAACACGGTTTGTGCTAGCTCTTTGAAACTTGACACAATAAAGCAGTTTCAAGTTCTATCTCTATGGTTTGTTTGCTGTTGATGTAGCCCTAAGCAGAGACTGGCGAGAATCACTTTCATGGAAAGGGCCTGCCAAGCTTCTAAAAAACTACAAGTTGCCCGAAATCTCAGCACACCCTTTTTCACCCAATCTTGATGAAACTTTCAGGTAATGATCAGTACACCAATCCCACTTGGCTCGCCCAATTTCATTCTTCTAGGTTAAACCATTCGTTGGCAGTAACCGGTTTCATTTTGAGGTTTCACTCTGTTTTCTCCTATAAGGATACATGTATTTGGAACTCTAAATCAAACACGGTTTGTGCTAGCTCTTTGAAACTTGACACAATAAAGCAGTTTCAAGTTCTATCTCTATGGTTTGTTTGCTGTTGATGTAGCCCTAAGAAGAGACTGGCGAGAATCACTTTCATGGAAAGGGCCTGCCAAGCTTCCAAAATACTACGAGTTGCCTGAAATCTCAGCACATTCTTTTTCACCCAATCTTGATGAAACTTTCAGGTAATGATCAGTACACCAATCCCACTTGGCTCGCCAAATTTCGTTCTTCTAGGTTAAACCGTTCATTGGCAGTAACCGGTTTCATTTTGAGGTTTCACTCTGTTTTCTCCTATAGGGATACATGTATTTGGAACTCTAAATCAAACACGGTTTGTGCTAGCTCTTTGAAACTTGACACAATAAAGCAGTTTCAAGTTCTATCTCTATGGTTTGTTTGCTGTTGATGTAGCCCTAAGCAGAGACTGGCGAGAATCACTTTCATGGAAAGGGCCTGCCAAGCTTCTATAAAACTACGAGTTGCCCGAAATCTCAGCACACCCTTTTTCACCCAATCTTGATGAAACTTTCAGGTAATGATCAGTACACCAAACCCACTTGGCTCCCCAAATTTCATTCTTCTAGGTTAAACCATTCGTTGGCATTGACCGGTTTCATTTTGAGGTTTCACTCTGTTTTCTCCTATAAGGATACATTTATTTCGAACTCTAAATCAAACACGGTTTGGGCTAGCTCTTTGAAACTTGACACAATAAAGCAGTTTCAAGTTCTATCTCTATGGTTTGTTTGCTGTTGATGTAGCCCTAAGAAGAGACTGGCGAGAATCACTTTCATGGAAAGGGCCTGCCAAGCTTCCAAAAAACTACGAGTTGCCTGAAATCTCAGCACACCCTTTTTCACCCAATCTTGATGAAACTTTCAGGTAATGATCAGTACACGAATCCCACTTGGCTCGCCAAATTTCGTTCTTCTAGGTTAAACCGTTCATTGGCAGTAACCGGATTCATTTTGAGGTTTCACTCTGTTTTCTCCTATAGGGATACATGTATTTGGAACTCTAAATCAAACACGGTTTGTGCTAGCTCTTTGAAACTTGACACAATAAAGCAGTTTCAAGTTCTATCTCTATGGTTTGTTTGCTGTTGATGTAGCCCTAAGAAGAGACTGGCGAGAATCACTTTCATGGAAAGGGCCTGCCAAGCTTCCAAAAAACTACGAGTTGCCTGAAATCTCAGCACACCCTTTTTCACCCAATCTTGATGAAACTTTCAGGTAATGATCAGTACACCAATCCCACTTGGCTCGCCAAATTTCGTTCTTCTAGGTTAAACCGTTCATTGGCAGTAACCGGTTTCATTTTGAGGTTTCACTCTGTTTTCTCCTATAGGGATACATGTATTTGGAACTCTTAATCAAACACGGTTTGTGCTAGCTCTTTGAAACTTGACACAATAAAGCAGTTTCAAGTTCTATCTCTATGGTTTGTTTGCTGTTGATGTAGCCCTAAGCAGAGACTGGCGAGAATCACTTTCATGGAAAGGGCCTGCCAAGCTTCTAAAAAACTACAAGTTGCCCGAAATCTCAGCACACCCTTTTTCACCCAATCTTGATGAAACTTTCAGGTAATGATCAGTACACCAATCCCACTTGGCTCGCCCAATTTCATTCTTCTAGGTTAAACCATTCGTTGGCAGTAACCGGTTTCATTTTGAGGTTTCACTCTGTTTTCTCCTATAAGGATACATGTATTTGGAACTCTAAATCAAACACGGTTTGTGCTAGCTCTTTGAAACTTGACACAATAAAGCAGTTTCAAGTTCTATCTCTATGGTTTGTTTGCTGTTTATGTAGCCCTAAGAAGAGACTGGCGAGAATCACTTTCATGGAAAGGGCCTGCCAAGCTTACAAAAAACTACGAGTTGCCTGAAATCTCAGCACACCCTTTTTTACCCAATCTTGATGAAACTTTCAGGTAATGATCAGTACACCATTCCCACTTGGCTCGCCAAATTTCGTTCTTCTAGGTTAAACCGTTCGTTGGCAGTAACCGGTTTCATTTTGAGGTTTCACTCTGTTTTCTCCTATAGGGATACATGTATTTGGAACTCGAAATCAAACACGGTTTGTGCTAGCTCTTTGAAACTTGACACAATAAAGCAGTTTCAAGTTCTATCTCTATGGTTTGTTTGCTGTTGATGTAGCCCTAAGCAGAGACTGGCGAGAATCACTTTCATGGAAAGGGCCTGCCAAGCTTCCAAAAAACTACGAGTTGCCCGAAATCTCAGAAAACACTTTTTCACCCAATCTTGATGAAACTTTCAGTTAATGATCAGTACACCAATCCCACTTGGCTCGCCAAATTTCGTTCTTCTAGCTTAAACCGTTCGTTGGCAGTAACCGGTTTCATTTTGAGGTTTCACTCTGTTTTCTTCTATAGGGATACATGTATTTGGAACTCTAAATCAAACACGGTTTGTGCTAGCTCTTTTAAACTTGACACAATAAAGGAGTTTCAAGTTCTATCTCTATGGTTTGTTTGCTGTTGATGTAGCCCTAAGCAGAGACTGGCGAGAATCACTTTCATGGAAAGGGCCTGCCAAGCTTCCAAAAAACTACGAGTTGTCTGAAATCTCAGCAAACACTTTTTCACCCAATATTGATGAAACTTTCAGGTAATGATCAGTACACCAATCCCACTTGGCTCGCCAAATTTTGTTCTTCTAGGTTAAACCGTTTGTTGGCAGTAACCGGTTTCATTTTGAGGTTTCACTCTGTTTTCTCCTATAGGGATACATGTATTTGGAACTCTAAATCAAACACGGTTTGTGCTAGCTCTTTGAAACTTGACACAATAAAGCAGTTTCAAGTTCTATCTCTATGGTTTGTTTGCTGTTGATGTAGCCCTAAGCAGAGACTGGCGAGAATCACTTTCATGGAAAGGGCCTGCCAAGCTTCCAAAAAACTACGAGTTTCCTGAAATCTCAGCAAACCCTTTTTCACCCAATCTTGATGAAACTTTCAGGTAATGATCAGTACACCAATCCCACTTGGCTCGCCAAATTTCGTTCTTCTAGGTTAAACCGTTCATTGGCAGTAACCAGTTTCATTTTGAGGTTTCACTCTGTTTTCTCCTATAGGGATACATGTATTTGGAACTCTAAATCAAACACGGTTTGTGCTAGCTCTTTGAAACTTGACACAATAAAGCAGTTTCAAGTTCTATCTCTATGGTTTGTTTGCTGTTGATGTAGCCCTAAGCAGAGACTGGCGAGAATCACTTTCATGGAAAGGGCCTGGCAAGCTTCCAAAAAACTACGAGTTACCCGAAATCTCAGCAAACACTTTTTCACCCAATCTTGATGAAACTTTCAGGTAATGATCAGTACACAAATCCCACTTGGCTCGCCAAATTTCGTTCTTCTAGGTTAAACCGTTCGATGGCAGTAACCGGTTTCATTTTGAGGTTTCACTCTGTTTTCTCCTCTAGGGATACATGTATTTGGAACTCGAAATCAAACACGGTTTGTGCTAGCTCTTTGAAACTTGACACAATAAAGCAGTTTCAAGTTCTATCTCTATGGTTTGTTTGCTTTTGATGTAGCCCTAAGCAGAAACTGGCGAGAATCACTTTAATGGAAAGGGCCTGCCAAGCTTCCAAAAATCTACGAGTTCCCTGAAATCTCAGCAAACACTTTTTTACCCAATCTTAATGAAACTTTCAGGTAATGATCAGTACACCAATCTCACTTGGCTCGCCAAATTTCGTTCTTCTAGGTTAAACCGTTCGTTGGCAGTAACCGGTTTCATTTTGAGGTTTCACTCTGTTTTCTCCTATAGGGATACATGTATTTGGAACTCTTAATCAAACACGGTTTGTGCTAGCTCTTTGAAACTTGACACAATAAAGCAGTTTCAAGTTCTATCTCTATGGTTTGTTTGCTGTTGATGTAGCCCTAAGCAGAGACTGGCGAGAATCACTTTCATGGAAAGGGCCTGCCAAGCTTCTAAAAAACTACAAGTTGCCCGAAATCTCAGCACACCCTTTTTCACCCAATCTTGATGAAACTTTCAGGTAATGATCAGTACACCAATCCCACTTGGCTCGCCCAATTTCATTCTTCTAGGTTAAACCATTCGTTGGCAGTAACCGGTTTCATTTTGAGGTTTCACTCTGTTTTCTCCTATAAGGATACATGTATTTGGAACTCTAAATCAAACACGGTTTGTGCTAGCTCTTTGAAACTTGACACAATAAAGCAGTTTCAAGTTCTATCTCTATGGTTTGTTTGCTGTTGATGTAGCCCTAAGAAGAGACTGGCGAGAATCACTTTCATGGAAAGGGCCTGCCAAGCTTCCAAAAAACTACGAGTTGCCTGAAATCTCAGCACACCCTTTTTTACCCAATCTTGATGAAACTTTCAGGTAATGATCAGTACACCATTCCCACTTGGCTCGCCAAATTTCGTTCTTCTAGGTTAAACCGTTCGTTGGCAGTAACCGGTTTCATTTTGAGGTTTCACTCTGTTTTCTCCTATAGGGATACATGTATTTGGAACTCTAAATCAAACACGGTTTGTGCTAGCTCTTTGAAACTTGACACAATAAAGCAGTTTCAAGTTCTATCTCTATGGTTTGTTTGCTGTTGATGTAGCCCTAAGCAGAGACTGGCGAGAATCACTTTCATGGAAAGGGCCTGCCAAGCTTCCAAAAAACTACGAGTTGCCCGAAATCTCAGAAAACACTTTTTCACCCAATCTTGATGAAACTTTCAGTTAATGATCAGTACACCAATCCCACTTGGCTCGCCAAATTTCGTTCTTCTAGCTTAAACCGTTCGTTGGCAGTAACCGGTTTCATTTTGAGGTTTCACTCTGTTTTCTTCTATAGGGATACATGTATTTGGAACTCTAAATCAAACACGGTTTGTGCTAGCTCTTTTAAACTTGACACAATAAAGGAGTTTCAAGTTCTATCTCTATGGTTTGTTTGCTGTTGATGTAGCCCTAAGCAGAGACTGGCGAGAATCACTTTCATGGAAAGGGCCTGCCAAGCTTCCAAAAAACTACGAGTTGTCTGAAATCTCAGCAAACACTTTTTCACCCAATATTGATGAAACTTTCAGGTAATGATCAGTACACCAATCCCACTTGGCTCGCCAAATTTTGTTCTTCTAGGTTAAACCGTTTGTTGGCAGTAACCGGTTTCATTTTGAGGTTTCACTCTGTTTTCTCCTATAGGGATACATGTATTTGGAACTCTAAATCAAACACGGTTTGTGCTAGCTCTTTGAAACTTGACACAATAAAGCAGTTTCAAGTTCTATCTCTATGGTTTGTTTGCTGTTGATGTAGCCCTAAGCAGAGACTGGCGAGAATCACTTTCATGGAAAGGGCCTGCCAAGCTTCCAAAAAACTACGAGTTTCCTGAAATCTCAGCACACCCTTTTTCACCCAATCTTGATGAAACTTTCAGGTAATGATCAGTACACCAATCCCACTTGGCTCGCCAAATTTCGTTCTTCTAGGTTAAACCGTTCATTGGCAGTAACCAGTTTCATTTTGAGGTTTCACTCTGTTTTCTCCTATAGGGATACATGTATTTGGAACTCTAAATCAAACACGGTTTGTGCTAGCTCTTTGAAACTTGACACAATAAAGCAGTTTCAAGTTCTATCTCTATGGTTTGTTTGCTGTTGATGTAGCCCTAAGCAGAGACTGGCGAGAATCACTTTCATGGAAAGGGCCTGGCAAGCTTCCAAAAAACTACGAGTTACCCGAAATCTCAGCAAACACTTTTTCACCCAATCTTGATGAAACTTTCAGGTAATGATCAGTACACAAATCCCACTTGGCTCGCCAAATTTCGTTCTTCTAGGTTAAACCGTTCGATGGCAGTAACCGGTTTCATTTTGAGGTTTCACTCTGTTTTCTCCTCTAGGGATACATGTATTTGGAACTCGAAATCAAACACGGTTTGTGCTAGCTCTTTGAAACTTGACACAATAAAGCAGTTTCAAGTTCTATCTCTATGGTTTGTTTGCTTTTGATGTAGCCCTAAGCAGAAACTGGCGAGAATCACTTTAATGGAAAGGGCCTGCCAAGCTTCCAAAAATCTACGAGTTCCCTGAAATCTCAGCAAACACTTTTTTACCCAATCTTAATGAAACTTTCAGGTAATGATCAGTACACCAATCTCACTTGGCTCGCCAAATTTCGTTCTTCTAGGTTAAACCGTTCGTTGCCAGTAACCGGTTTCATTTTGAGGTTTCACTCTGTTTTCTCCTATAGGGATACATGTATTTGGAACTCTAAATCAAACACGGTTTGTGCTAGCTCTTTGAAACTTGACACAATAAAGCAGTTTCAAGTTCTATCTCTATGGTTTGTTTGCTGTTGATGTAGCCCTAAGCAGAGACTGGCGAGAATCACTTTCATGGAAAGGGCCTGCCAAGCTTCCAAAAAACTACGAGTTGCCCGAAATCTCAGCACACACTTTTTCACCCAATCTTGATGAAACTTTCAGTTAATGATCACTACACCAATCCCACTTGGCTCGCCAAATTTCGTTCTTCTAGGTTAAACCGTTCATTGGCAGTAACCGGTTTCATTTTGAGGTTTCACTCTGTTTTCTCCAATAGGGATACATGTATTTGGAACTCTAAATCAAACACGGTTTGTGCTAGCTCTTTTAAACTTGACACAATAAAGCAGTTTCAAGTTCTATCTCTATGGTTTGTTTGCTGTTGATGTAGCCCTAAGCAGAGACTGGCGAGAATCACTTTCATGGAAAGGGCCTGCCAAGCTTCCAAAAAACTACGAGTTGTCTGAAATCTCAGCAAACACTTTTTCACCCAATATTGATGAAACTTTCAGGTAATGATCAGGACACCAATCCCACTTGGTTCGCCAAATTTTGTTCTTCTAGGTTAAACCGTTTGTTGGCAGTAACCGGTTTCATTTTGAGGTTTCACTCTGTTTTCTCCTATAGGGATACATGTATTTGGAACTCTAAATCAAACACGGTTTGTGCTAGCTCTTTGAAACTTGACACAATAAAGCAGTTTCAAGTTCTATCTCTATGGTTTGTTTGCTGTTGATGTAGCCCTAAACAGAGACTGGCGAGAATCACTTTCATGGAAAGGGCCTGCCAAGCTTCCAAAAAACTACGAGTTTCCTGAAATCTCAGCACACACTTTTTCACCCAATCTTGATGAAATTTTCAGGTAATGATCAGTACACCAATCCCACTTGGCTCGCCAAATTTCGTTCTTCTAGGTTAAACCGTTCGTTGGCAGTAACCGGTTTCATTTTGAGGTTTCACTCTGTTTTCTCCTATAGGGATACATATATTTGGAACTCTAAATCAAACACCGTTTGTGCTAGCTCTTTGATACTTGGCACAATAAAGCAGTTTCAAGTTCTATCTCTATGGTTTGTTTGCTGTTGATGTAGCCCTAAGCAGAGACTGGCGAGAATCACTTTCATGGAAAGGGCCTTCCAAGCTTCCAAAAAACTACGAGTTGCCTGAAATCTCAGCACACCCTATTTCACCCAAGCTTGATGAAACTTTCAGGTAATGATCAGTACAGCAATCCAACTTGGCTCGCCAAATTTCGTTCTTCTAGGTTAAACCGTTCGTTGGCAGTAACCGGTTTCATTTTGAGGTTTCACTCTGTTTTCTCCTATAGGGATACATGTATTTGGAACTCTAAATCAAACACGGTTTGTGCTAGCTCTTTGAAACTTGACACAATAAAGAAGTTTCAAGTTCTATCTCTATGGTTTGTTTGCTGTTGATGTAGCCCTAAGCAGAGACTGGCGAGAATCACTTTCATGGAAAGGGCCTGCCAAGCTTCCAAAAAACTACGAGTTGCCCAAAATCTCAGCAAACACTTTTTCACCCAATCTTGATGAAACTTTCAGGTAATGATCAGTACACAAATCCCACTTGGCTCGCCAAATTTTGTTCTTCTAGGTTAAACCGTTCGTTGGCAGTAACCGGTTTCATTTTGAGGTTTCATTCTGTTTTCTCCTCTAGGGATACATGTATTTGGAACTCGAAATCAAACACGGTTTGTGCTAGCTCTTTGAAACTTGACACAATAAAGCAGTTTCAAGTTCTATCTCTATGCTTTGTTTGCTGTTGATGTAGCCCTAAGCAGAGACTGGCGAGAATCACTTTAATGGAAAGGGCCTGCCAAGCTTCCAAAAATCTACGAGTTCCCTGAAATCTCAGCAAACACTTTTTTACCCAATCTTAATGAAACTTTCAGGTAATGATCAGTACACCAATCTCACTTGGCTCGCCAAATTTCGTTCTTCTAGGTTAAACCGTTCGTTGGCAGTAACCGGTTTCATTTTGAGGTTTCACTCTGTTTTCTCCTATAGGGATACATGTATTTGGAACTCTAAATCAAACACGGTTTGTGCTAGCTCTTTGAAACTTGACACAATAAAGCAGTTTCAAGTTCTATCTCTATGGTTTGTTTGCTGTTGATGTAGCCCTAAGAAGAGACTGGCGAGAATCACTTTCATGGAAAGGGCCTGCCAAGCTTCCAAAAAACTACGAGTTGCCTGAAATCTCAGCACACCCTTTTTCACCCAATCTTGATGAAACTTTCAGGTAATGATCAGTACACCAATCCCACTTGGCTCGCCAAATTTCGTTCTTCTAGGTTAAACCGTTCATTGGCAGTAACCGGTTTCATTTTGAGGTTTCACTCTGTTTTCTCCTATAGGGATACATGTATTTGGAACTCTTAATCAAACACGGTTTGTGCTAGCTCTTTGAAACTTGACACAATAAAGCAGTTTCAAGTTCTATCTCTATGGTTTGTTTTCTGTTGATGTAGCCCTAAGCAGAGACTGGCGAGAATCACTTTCATGGAAAGGGCCTGCCAAGCTTCTAAAAAACTACAAGTTGCCCGAAATCTCAGCACACCCTTTTTCACCCAATCTTGATGAAACTTTCAGGTAATGATCAGTACACCAATCCCACTTGGCTCGCCCAATTTCATTCTTCTAGGTTAAACCATTCGTTGGCAGTAACCGGTTTCATTTTGAGGTTTCACTCTGTTTTCTCCTATAAGGATACATGTATTTGGAACTCTAAATCAAACACGGTTTGTGCTAGCTCTTTGAAACTTGACACAATAAAGCAGTTTCAAGTTCTATCTCTATGGTTTGTTTGCTGTTGATGTAGCCCTAAGAAGAGACTGGCGAGAATCACTTTCATGGAAAGGGCCTGCCAAGCTTCCAAAAAACTACGAGTTGCCTGAAATCTCAGCACACCCTTTTTTACCCAATCTTGATGAAACTTTCAGGTAATGATCAGTACACCATTCCCACTTGGCTCGCCAAATTTCGTTCTTCTAGGTTAAACCGTTCGTTGGCAGTAACCGGTTTCATTTTGAGGTTTCACTCTGTTTTCTCCTATAGGGATACATGTATTTGGAACTCGAAATCAAACACGGTTTGTGCTAGCTCTTTGAAACTTGACACAATAAAGCAGTTTCAAGTTCTATCTCTATGGTTTGTTTGCTGTTGATGTAGCCCTAAGCAGAGACTGGCGAGAATCACTTTCATGGAAAGGGCCTGCCAGCTTCCAAAAAACTACGAGTTGCCCGAAATCTCAGAAAACACTTTTTCACCCAATCTTGATGAAACTTTCAGGTAATGATCAGTACACCAATCCCACTTGGCTCGCCAAATTTCGTTCTTCTAGGTTAAACCGTTCGTTGGCAGTAACCGGTTTCATTTTGAGGTTTCACTCTGTTTTCTCCTATAGGGATACATGTATTTGGAACTCTAAATCAAACACGGTTTGTGCTAGCTCTTTGAAACTTGACACAATAAAGCAGTTTCAAGTTCTATCACTATGGTTTGTTTGCTGTTGATGTAGCCCTAAGCAGAGACTGGCGAGAAGCACTTTCATGGAAAGGGCCTGCCAAGATTCCAAAAAACTACGAGTTGCCTGAAATCTCAGCACACCCTTTTTCACCCAATCTTGATGAAACTTTCAGGTAATGATCAGTACACCAATCCCACTTGGCTCGCCAAATTTCGTTCTTCTAGGTTAAACCGTTCATTGGCAGTAACCGGTTTCATTTTGAGGTTTCACTCTGTTTTCTCCTATAGGGATACATGTATTTGGAACTCTTAATCAAACACGGTTTGTGCTAGCTCTTTGAAACTTGACACAATAAAGCAGTTTCAAGTTCTATCTCTATGGTTTGTTTGCTGTTGATGTAGCCCTAAGCAGAGACTGGCGAGAATCACTTTCATGGAAAGGGCCTGCCAAGCTTCTAAAAAACTACAAGTTGCCCGAAATCTCAGCACACCCTTTTTCACCCAATCTTGATGAAACTTTCAGGTAATGATCAGTACACCAATCCCACTTGGCTCGCCCAATTTCATTCTTCTAGGTTAAACCATTCGTTGGCAGTAACCGGTTTCATTTTGAGGTTTCACTCTGTTTTCTCCTATAAGGATACATGTATTTGGAACTCTAAATCAAACACGGTTTGTGCTAGCTCTTTGAAACTTGACACAATAAAGCAGTTTCAAGTTCTATCTCTATGGTTTGTTTGCTGTTGATGTAGCCCTAAGAAGAGACTGGCGAGAATCACTTTCATGGAAAGGGCCTGCCAAGCTTCCAAAAAACTACGAGTTGCCTGAAATCTCAGCACACCCTTTTTTACCCAATCTTGATGAAACTTTCAGGTAATGATCAGTACACCATTCCCACTTGGCTCGCCAAATTTCGTTCTTCTAGGTTAAACCGTTCGTTGGCAGTAACCGGTTTCATTTTGAGGTTTCACTCTGTTTTCTCCTATAGGGATACATGTATTTGGAACTCGAAATCAAACACGGTTTGTGCTAGCTCTTTGAAACTTGACACAATAAAGCAGTTTCAAGTTCTATCTCTATGGTTTGTTTGCTGTTGATGTAGCCCTAAGCAGAGACTGGCGAGAATCACTTTCATGGAAAGGGCCTGCCAAGCTTCCAAAAAACTACGAGTTCCCTGAAATCTCAGCAAACACTTTTTTACCCAATCTTGATGAAACTTTCAGGTAATGATCAGTACACCAATCCCACTTGGCTCGCCAAATTTCGTTCTTCTAGGTTAAACCGTTCGTTGGCAGTAACCGGTTTCATTTTGAGGTTTCACTCTTTCTCCTATAGGGATACATGTATTTGGAACTCTAAATCAAACACGGTTTGTGCTAGCTCTTTGAAACTTGACACAATAAAGAAGTTTCAAGTTCTATCTCTATGGTTTGTTTGCTGTTGATGTAGCCCTAAGCAGAGACTGGCGAGAATCACTTTCATGGAAAGGGCCTGCCAAGCTTCTAAAAAACTACAAGTTGCCCGAAATCTCAGCACACCCTTTTTCACCCAATCTTGATGAAACTTTCAGGTAATGATCAGTACACCAATCCCACTTGGCTCACCCAATTTCATTCTTCTAGGTTAAACCATTCGTTGGCAGTAACCGGTTTCATTTTGAGGTTTCACTCTGTTTTCTCCTATAAGGATACATGTATTTGGAACTCTAAATCAAACACGGTTTGTGCTAGCTCTTTGAAACTTGACACAATAAAGCAGTTTCAAGTTCTATCTCTATGGTTTGTTTGCTGTTGATGTAGCCCTAAGAAGAGACTGGCGAGAATCACTTTCATGGAAAGGGCCTGCCAAGCTTCCAAAAAACTACGAGTTGCCTGAAATCTCAGCACACCCTTTTTTACCCAATCTTGATGAAACTTTCAGGTAATGATCAGTACACCATTCCCACTTGGCTCGCCAAATTTCGTTCTTCTAGGTTAAACCGTTCGTTGGCAGTAACCGGTTTCATTTTGAGGTTTCACTCTGTTTTCTCCTATAGGGATACATGTATTTGGAACTCGAAATCAAACACGGTTTGTGCTAGCTCTTTGAAACTTGACACAATAAAGCAGTTTCAAGTTCTATCTCTATGGTTTGTTTGCTGTTGATGTAGCCCTAAGCAGAGACTGGCGAGAATCACTTTCATGGAAAGGGCCTGCCAGCTTCCAAAAAACTACGAGTTGCCCGAAATCTCAGAAAACACTTTTTCACCCAATCTTGATGAAACTTTCAGGTAATGATCAGTACACCAATCCCACTTGGCTCGCCAAATTTCGTTCTTCTAGGTTAAACCGTTCGTTGGCAGTAACCGGTTTCATTTTGAGGTTTCACTCTGTTTTCTCCTATAGGGATACATGTATTTGGAACTCGAAATCAAACACGGTTTGTGCTAGCTCTTTGAAACTTGACACAATAAAGCAGTTTCAAGTTCTATCACTATGGTTTGTTTGCTGTTGATGTAGCCCTAAGCAGAGACTGGCGAGAAGCACTTTCATGGAAAGGGCCTGCCAAGCTTCCAAAAAACTACGAGTTGCCTGAAATCTCAGCACACCCTTTTTCACCCAATCTTGATGAAACTTTCAGGTAATGATCAGTACACCAATCCCACTTGGCTCGCCAAATTTCGTTCTTCTAGGTTAAACCGTTCATTGGCAGTAACCGGTTTCATTTTGAGGTTTCACTCTGTTTTCTCCTATAGGGATACATGTATTTGGAACTCTTAATCAAACACGGTTTGTGCTAGCTCTTTGAAACTTGACACAATAAAGCAGTTTCAAGTTCTATCTCTATGGTTTGTTTGCTGTTGATGTAGCCCTAAGCAGAGACTGGCGAGAATCACTTTCATGGAAAGGGCCTGCCAAGCTTCTAAAAAACTACAAGTTGCCCGAAATCTCAGCACACCCTTTTTCACCCAATCTTGATGAAACTTTCAGGTAATGATCAGTACACCAATCCCACTTGGCTCGCCCAATTTCATTCTTCTAGGTTAAACCATTCGTTGGCAGTAACCGGTTTCATTTTGAGGTTTCACTCTGTTTTCTCCTATAAGGATACATGTATTTGGAACTCTAAATCAAACACGGTTTGTGCTAGCTCTTTGAAACTTGACACAATAAAGCAGTTTCAAGTTCTATCTCTATGGTTTGTTTGCTGTTGATGTAGCCCTAAGAAGAGACTGGCGAGAATCACTTTCATGGAAAGGGCCTGCCAAGCTTCCAAAAAACTACGAGTTGCCTGAAATCTCAGCACACCCTTTTTTACCCAATCTTGATGAAACTTTCAGGTAATGATCAGTACACCATTCCCACTTGGCTCGCCAAATTTCGTTCTTCTAGGTTAAACCGTTCGTTGGCAGTAACCGGTTTCATTTTGAGGTTTCACTCTGTTTTCTCCTATAGGGATACATGTATTTGGAACTCGAAATCAAACACGGTTTGTGCTAGCTCTTTGAAACTTGACACAATAAAGCAGTTTCAAGTTCTATCTCTATGGTTTGTTTGCTGTTGATGTAGCCCTAAGCAGAGACTGGCGAGAATCACTTTCATGGAAAGGGCCTGCCAAGCTTCCAAAAAACTACGAGTTCCCTGAAATCTCAGCAAACACTTTTTTACCCAATCTTGATGAAACTTTCAGGTAATGATCAGTACACCAATCCCACTTGGCTCGCCAAATTTCGTTCTTCTAGGTTAAACCGTTCGTTGGCAGTAACCGGTTTCATTTTGATGTTTCACTCTGTTTTCTCCTATAGGGATACATGTATTTGGAACTCTAAATCAAACACGGTTTGTGCTAGCTCTTTGAAACTTGACACAATAAAGCAGTTTCAAGTTCTATCTCTATGGTTTGTTTGCTGTTGATGTAGCACTAAACAGAGACTGGCGAGAATCACTTTCATGGAAAGGGCCTGCCAAACTTCCAAAAAACTACGAGTTGCCTGAAATCTCAGCACACCCTTTTTCACCCAATCTTGATGAAACTTGCAGGTAATGATCAGTACACCAATCCCACTTGGCTCGCCAAATTTCGTTCTTCTAGGTTAAACCGTTCGTTGGCAGTAACCGGTTTCATTTTGAGGTTTCACTCTTTCTCCTATAGGGATACATG